>NW_017731867.1:100586-232122 GCF_001890085.2 Hipposideros armiger | reverse complement strand
AGAGAGAGAGAGAGAGAGAGAGAGAGAGAGAGAGAGAGATTTTTCCTCATTATGTAGTGACTCTAAAATATATTTCATACAAGAACAGATTCAATATTTAAGTATTTCCTTTTACTTGCCAGTTCTAACAATGTAACTAACATTTCCAAAGATAACTACTGAATTTTCTTTTTAGCATTCTTATGGACTCATGAATTTTAATATATTAGATGTATTTTAATATAATTCAGTTATTATTCTTATTGATAATAAAATTATCCCATGTTTGAATAAAACTACTCCAGTGAGAATATTTTCGATATGGTCCCTGTATTATTTTGACGTGGCCTCAGTAGTCTTTGAAGCTTGCTTGACAAGATGAGAATTCTGACAGAAAATCTTGACTCCAAATGTCATTAACATCATTACTTATTTTCATTGACGCTCGACATATGTATTTATATGTACCAACATTATTAATGACAATGTTTATTATTCAGTAATTAAAAATAATTACTGAAAATAGGTTAAAAATTAATTTGTCATTGTTTTTTGTCCTTTGGACAAATTACTGTTTTTTTTTAAAACTCACTTAAAATAATCCCTCTCTCTAAGCCACCACTTCAATATGGAATTGGGTTCATTTGTTTCATTTTTATCTGGAATCTTTAGGGGTTGTTTTATTTTTATTTAATTTTTTTATAAATATGTAAAATATAATATGTGAAACATTTAATTGGTTTATTAACTGTTTATTAATTGGTTATACCTTGTAACTATGAAACAAGGTATATTCAGAGAAGTCTATTTTCTCTCCTGTACCTTTTACTTTATTTTGCCTCATTTCTCTAAGAAGAAAATACACATTTGCCTGTGTTAAACCACACTCATGTATTTCTACCCCTAGAAAAATGGCATCCTACTATGTATGTTTTTCTCCACTTGGCTTTTTTTCACTTACACTGCATCCTGGAGATCATTCCATAGCAATATAAAGAGATGTATTTCAATTTCTTACAGCAGCACACATTTCCATTGCTTTACCATATATATTAGTCAGTTCAGTTCCTTCTTGATAAACATGGAAATTTACAGCTTTTTGATAATATAAAAGCTTCACGATTAATGTGAATGTGTAAGTTATTTGTATCTTTAGATACAAATGGAATTGCTGGGTTGGGTCAAAGGGCAAATACAAAGGTAATTTTTCTAGTTTTACCAAATTACTCTCCACAGGTGTGCCACTTTGCAAACATCTAATTAGACAACAAAAGACTGTGTTGATGTATATAGAGTCTAGTTAAGACTGAATATAATCTAATATCAACAGAAACAAAAAAATTATCTAAAATATGAATTGCACTTTTGTTTAAGTTACTCTTCTGTTGCTAGCTATTTGTTTGTATAATAGCTCTATCTTGATGGGAGCGTCTGTCACAAGATAATATTTGCTAAATCTAATCCATTACAACTCTGCAACACAAAATTTTCAATATTTAAATACATTCTCATTTATCAAAGAGTGTTATCTATGAAGCCAACTTGCTTCACATGATTCACCTTTTCATTAGACACTTAACAATAAAAAATTATAAATTTATTCATTGTCTATATCTCAGAGTAGATATGAGCCCTGTTTCATTATAAACCATAACCTATACATAATGAAAGCATCTCAGAACGTCACTAGCTTTTAGACTAGCGAATAATGAAAATTTTGAAATGTCATTTTAAATACATGGATTTGCTTCTTATGGGTGTCCTAGCATGGATTGATAGTATACTCCTCTGGCTTAAAGTTGTTGAGTAATTCATAATGAGATGACTGACAGAACAAAAGCAATAGTCCTGAAGACTTAAGCCACTATTCCTAAGCCTGCTTCTCTTTATTGGCATAATGAGGAGGAATTAATTTTAAAAGGTGGTGATTATTGATTACTTAATGGCAGAAGATAGTGTGGAGAAATGCTGAAGCAAGCCTATCCCGCGCCCTCCTGGTCAACATGACCCATTATCCAGTGGTGGAAATCATGCTGTAACCCTTATTAATATTTAATAGGGAGGACAAAGCTGGATGTAGGCTACAAGATTGCCCTAGGCGTAGGCTCCCACAGGCCCTAAGAATGTTTCAGGTATATGAAAGAATAACATTTCCCTATGTTCAGAGCGTTTATAAGCAGGGCAAGAATACATTCAATTCCCTTTTGTGATCTCTGGGCGATGATGGCCTGGTGGAAATTACTACTAGGAAAGTTGAAGTAATTAGTGTGTTGGAAGTCACTCTAGGTTAGTAAGCTCTGCATGAGAAGACGTGGTATTTTCCAGTGTGGTTCTCAGTTTCAGCCGTTTTCTCTCTCTCCTCTTGCCACAAACTGAAGGCTTGTTCATCAGGGGTGACAAGTCAGCAAAAGGGGTTAATTGTGTCTAACACAGCTATCATCCTTGAGGTGATATTCCGTATCACACTGTCTGTCAAGCTAAGCCCTGTCACAGGTCAGGATCTTTCTATTTCAGTTCATCCAAAAGGGAAATAAGGAGTTTTAAAGATAGGTGGGGAGAGATGAGCATTAAGAGTGCGTGTAAGGACTAAGAGCCTTTGAAGTTCACATGAAATAAAGTGGGCTGCGACTTCTGAAAGGACAATACAAGGTTTTATAGATTACTGACTCCCATTATTAACTTTTCTAATTACCAGGTTATTTTTCTGTACCACCAACTCATTTTGAAAATATAAGCTTGAAAGGAGATAAAGTTCTTAAGATAGAACATATTCTTGGGAATTATGGGTACTAAAAGACATACCATAATATCAGATACCCATCTTCCCGAACAAGGTATAAAATTAAATTAGTAAGGAAATAACACTTTTTGGACTTAATGACTCTAAAGATTTTTGAAAGCATTTCTAGGAAGAATCACTTACTTTATAAAATATCATGAATTGTTTGTAATTACCTGCCTAGCATGAGTTGCATAAGAAGAAAAATTTAGCTTTGTAGTACAAAAAGTAACCAAGGGAACAAGTCTTCTATTAACATATTTAGCTTTTTCTCAAAACCAGTGAATGAAATTGACCCAGAGGTCTCATTGCAATTCCATGTTAAATGTGGAAAAATTCAGTGTTACTCCAAAACTTAGGCTGTGCATGCCTAAATGCTGTTTTCACATTAATAGGTCTATTCTGACATCAAGTAGAGAATTTCAAATTATCTACAGTTAGCAATGGAAAATGCATTTGTGTTCCTTTTCATTTTTTTGACAAACATGATCTTTATGAGGCATGATGTTGGATCTACTAAGATGCTTTTTTTGTTTGTTTTATTGTTGTTTGGTTTATTAGTTGGTTGGTGGGTTACTAATATATACCGTTCCTAAGAGCAAAAGTAACACTATAAAATAAAAATTTAATAGATTTTCTCCAAGGTGTTTAACACTATAACATAAAATACATGAAGATATTTTATCTATTGTAAATATTACAATGTTAATAATAGTTATAACTTCCAGTGCCTTTAGCTCTTCCAGAGAACTTTTTTAATTCTGTATTTGCAAGACTGATGCTTATCGAACCATAATCTAATATATTTCACACTAATATATTTTATCAGTGAGAGTCACAAATCCTAAATTTTCTTCTCTTTTTCTTCTTTTCCTATTTTATAGCGCAGCAGCAGCCTTGGCAATTTTGATCGCTTTCGGAATAATTCCGTCTCAAAATCAGATAATCCAACTGAGGTTAGTATTTACTATGTTTTTATGAATAATATGTAAACATAGTAGGAAAAATTATGAAAAAGCTAATATCACTTCTGCAAAGTACAGTAAAAAAACTATATTTAGAAATCATAGCATTACATATATTTTTATAATAAATGAACAAATAATTCTTTAATACCTAATACCATACTGGATGTAAAAGGCTATCTAAATAGCCTAACAGATGTTTGGAAAGGGAGGCCATGAACTTAAGGAGAGAGTTACTATTTAATGTAACTCAAACAATCCCAAATTTTCTAACATTTCCACCATAAAACAATATAGTATATGTTAAAATGTATTTAAGTTGTAATTACTTTGACTTAGAAATGATTAAAAAGCTTAATAGTAAATTTGTTAAGGAAACCATATGACTACTTAATTGCACTCTCACACTTCTACTGCCTGCATTGAAATGTCACATGGTGACCGCTCCATACATATTTGCAAACCATGAACACTTTAAAGGTACCCTAAGAGAAGTTTCCCTACATGTGTTACATTTGTTGTATAGCAATAGATTTTAGATTTCATGCACTTTTTAATTATTCATTCTAGTTAGTGTATCTTTTTTTATATAAAGAATTTTTCCCTTTATTAGGTCTAATTTCTCAAAATACTTTTCAGATTCCTATATGCATCTATCTATAATACCTTAAAATATGTTAATTTCAATAATGGATATTCTAGACAAAATAAATGGAAATAAAATGACAAACATTATTATCTTATAAATGTTTCCATTAGTGTGTGTGTGTGTGCATAATATATCCCCTTTTATACATATATATTATGCATATCCCCATTTATCCATCTATATACATATGCATATAGATAAACTTGTATATAGCTATATGGTCTATCAACGGTTATGTAATTGTAAATAATAAAATGTAATATATGTATATAAATGGTGAGAAGATCTACGCAATTTTATTTGCAGTTAACATACTGTGTAAACTTTTACCTTTCCATAATCAAATTTAGATATATTCTATTTTTATTAAGTTTATAATTCTAGAATTAACCTATGTAAGTTTCTCAGGATCATTCAAGTTCATTGATTAGTAATAGTGGCTTAGTAATTTGTGAAAGTTTAGTGAATGTGATAAAGTAGTTTGTACATTTTTCAGTAATCTAGAATTCATTGATTTAACGAATATTTATTGAGCATTTATTTTATGACAGACCTTCCATTAGACATTCAGAAAATACTATTACAATAACAGATGAAAATCCTTTCTTTATGAAGCCTGTAGTCTAGGAAGAGACAGATTAAAACAAAAACAAAATAAATAGAAATCTAAATAAAATTGTGATTCAGGCTATGAAAAAAATAGTATAGAAAAAATGTTTAAATTAAAAACATGTTGAGATAGTTTTTTTGAAGCTTCTGTAAAGAATTCTAGAAAAATCTGAAATTAAAAATATTTATCATACTTTATTTTGAAGTTTAGGCAATGGTAAATTAACACAGGTAGTGATAAAATAGTATACTTTCTTATTTATTTTAGCTTTTAATTTTACATGAAGGTAGAGAAAGTTTAAATAGAGAAAAGAGAACAAAAGGCTAACTCTAAAATTTTAAAGTGTTTCCAAATTATATTTTATTTAAGATTTTTGAATTAAACAAAGAATCTTTGCCTTTATAACCTTGAATGTAGAAATTAATGAAGTGCAATGAGGGCTTAAATTGGCTGTCCATTCATATATATCATAGACAATTTGGGGTAAGATGTGAAGCAAAACATAATATTGACTAATAATGATGTTAATTATGTGGTAAAACCTCCATATTAAAACATTCAAGTTCACTAAAGGGAAGTTTCCCATTATTTTTTATAGTCAGGAATGACCGGCTGCCCACCTATTTGGCATGGTGGCCAGCACTAGATTAGATGACCTTCAAAGGTCCTTTCTTGAAAACCTGAGATATTAAGGATATGTAGCCCAAATATGTTCTCCAAGAAAAAAATAATCACTCTAAAGTTGTTTTTCATGAGAAGTTTTGCTTATTCAAAATATATTGAGGGTCAGTTATGTTCCTGGAAGTAGTCTAACCACTCAGAATAAATAAAACGGGTAAAATCTCTGGTTTCACAGAGCATACATAATATTGGAATATGCAGGTATAATCAAACGAATGAACAAACATGTTATCAGGTAAAGTTAAGTGTTTAGGAGAAGAATAAATCAAGGTAAACATGCAGGGAGTATAGATATGTGTACTTATTTTAAATAGGGTGATCAATCAGAAACATTCTCTCATATTACTTGGCATGTGATTAGAAATCTGGATGAAGGTAGGACTACATTTGTGGGTACTCCCAAAAGCGAGTACATACTTTGATGGGAACATAAAGAGAAACAGCAAGGGGATTAGTATGGCAATACATAATCACAATTGTTTCCAAACTATAGCATGTATCAGAATCACTTGAAGAGTTTGTTAAAACACAAACTGTCCCCAAGTGATGCTGAGGCTGCTGGTCTTGGGACCACATTTTGAGAAACACTGCTACAGTGAGCAATGGAAATGTGAGGAAAGCTAGGGGGGAGGTGGTGAATATATTGTATTTCATATAAACTCTATATAATGTAATGTATAGTACATTATAAAATATATCAATTATATCACATTATTTTGTTATGTTATAGAGCAATGTTCAGATTAATGTTTTTATTGCTTTATTTTAATTTTTTTAAACGATTCTAACTAGGTATATGAGGGGGAACCCATAAATGAGAGCGGAGAACAAAATAAAACTTCAAATCATGGAGGAAGTTTAGGTAAAAAAATGAGAGCCATTTCCTGGACAATGAAGAAAAAAGTGGGTAAAAAGTACATCAAAGCCCTTTCTGAAGAAAAGGTAAGTGTACTCTGTTAATCACTTGTATTTTTCTATTAAATTTTTCTTAAAATATTTAACAAGTTCTTCAACATAGAAATACTTGTGCTTTATGAAGGACTTCAACATCTATTTCTCCCTCAATAACTGTGCCCAAGAAAATATTGTTACTCCCATTTTAATAGAGGAAACTGAGGTTCATAAAGATCACACATGTGGTATGTGAAGAACGTATGTCATTTATGTTCTAGAAAACATCAGTACCTCATTCCTTTTTCCTGCCAAGTAATATTCCATTTTATAGATAAGTCACATTTTCTTTACCTTTTCATCAGTTGATGGGCATTTGAGTTGTTTCCACATTTTGGCTATTATAAATAAAGTTGCTATGAATATTTGTGTGCAAGTTTTTGTTTGGAATTTTTTTTTCGTTTCTCTTAGGTATATGGTAACTCTGATATTTCAAGAAACCGACAAACTGTTTGCCAAAGCAATTGTATCATTTTACATTCCCACTAGCTATGCCCGAGGGTCTCAATTTCTTCACATTTGTTATTGTCAGTCTACTTGATGGTAGCCATCCTAATGGGTGTGAAGTGAAATCTCAATGTGCTTTTGATTTGTATGTCTCTGATGACTAGTGATATTGAGAATCTTTTCATGTGCTTATTAGTCATTTGTATATCTTCTTTGCAGAAATGTTTATTCAAATCTTTCGCCCACATTTTTATTGGGTTATTTATCTTTTCGTTGTTGACTTTTAAGCATTTTTAACACATATTCTGGATACAAGTCCTTTACTAGATATATGATTTGCAATATGATATATTTTCTCCCATTCTGTGGATTTTATTTTCACTTTCTTGATGGTATCATTTGCAGCACAAATGTTTATAATTTCAATGTACTGCAATCTATCTATTTCTTTTGTCACTTGTGCTTTTAGTATTGTAGCTAAGAAACCACTGCTTAACCTAAGTTTAAAAAGATTTACCCCTATCTTTTCTTCTAAGAGTTTTATAGTTGTAGCTCTTAAATTTTCGTGTATGATCATTCATTTTTCTATGTGGTTTGTGGTAAGAATCTAATTTCATTCTTTTGAATGTGAACATCTAGTTGTCCCAATATTTTGTTGAAAAGACAGTTCTTTCCCCATTGTATTGTCTTTGAACCCTTATTGAAAATAAATTGATCATAAATATATGGACCATATAGATGGGTTTCCATAGGCATTCTTCTGATTTTCCTTCTTTTTCATAGCTTCCTTTCTTGGCTCTGCTTTCTAACCTATCCCTCTAAATATTGAGTCTTCCTGAGGCTTGTTCCTGGATGTTCTATTCAATGTACTCTGTTCCATCAAGTCTTAGGACTTTGTTTTTCCAAATTATATCTCTAGCTATGGCCTCTTTACTTACCTATTGTACTTACATAATCAATTGTTTATTTAATGCCATCACTTGAATCTACAACATCTATCTGAAACCTAATATATCCAAAACTAAATTATTGATTCTTTATGCTACAAAAAAAGTTTCTTGTCCAGTCTTCCCAGTACCAATAGACAACACTGTCAAAACTATAGATGCCAGGAAAAACAGAGGGACAGACAGACAGATGAATGGAAGGAAGGAAGGAAGGAAGGAAGGAAGAAAAGAAGGAAGGAAGGAAGGAAGGGAGGGAGGGAGGAAGGAGGAAGGGAGAAAGCCTGAGAATTATTCAAAATTCCTTCTTTCTCTCACTTATCACACAAATTCATCAGCATATCCTTTTGGTTCTAACTCCAAAGTGTATCTAAAACCCCTAATTTCTCCATGTAAACTCTTCTTGCTTCAGACTAAATAATCAACCTCTCTATCATAACTCCCTAATTAGTTTCCCTTCTCCCACTTTTTCTTCCATACTCCACCTGAAAGCCAGGAAGATCTCTGAAAAGTGGAATTCAGAACACATCACTCATTAAACACATTACAGTTTTACAATACCTGCACATTGCATCCCTTTACTGGGGTGTGTTCATTCCAATCCTCTGGAAAGCAGACCCTAAGAAAGGAATAGACACACCAAAGATTTGGGGAGGAATATGTATGTGAAGGACAAAGAAGAGAAAGAAGAACTAGGCAGGGGAAGCCTGACACTTGTAAAAGGAGAGTAAGAAGGAAGGAGAATTGGCTAGAATCTCAGACTTCAACACTATTCTGAGATAGCTTTGACCAAGTTGATGGGGAGCCCTTGAACAACACTTTTCCATTAGAGGAGTCCCCACATCCCACTAGAATGGACTCAACCAGTACCCCTGCTGTTTCAGTCATTGGCAGCAGCTGAGACTGTCAGTAAAGCAGGGTCCCTCAGCAGGAGATCCGGCCACCACATGTGGTCCCAAAAGCTCTTGGTGATCTGGCCCCAGTCTACTTCTCTCAGCTCACATGCTAACCCTCTCCTTTCCCTCAGCTCCAGTGACATTGGCCTTGTTGTTTTCCCCTGCATAACCCAAGCTTATTCTCAGTACAGTTATTTTAACCTTGCTGTTCCTTTTGCTTGGAAAATCTTCAAATAAGTTATTACTTCGTATCATTCAGGTAAAGACTTCAAAGGATATATTATTACCTTATAACAGAGGTCACTAGAGGCTACTCCATCTAAATTAGCCAGCTTTCCCCAACTCTAATCCAAGTAGCTAATCCCCTCACATCAGCCGGTTTTATTTCCTTCATAGCATTTATTATTCTCTGAAATTGTCTTGCTTATTTTGTTTGCACACACCTCCCCAAATACTACCTACAAACATACACACACACACCCTAACACACTATAATGTACCTCTAACCCTGTTATCTTGTTTACCATGGTATACCTAGTTCCCAAAATAGTGCAATGTACTTAAAAGGTGTTCTATGACTGAACAAATGAATAAAGGCATGGATAAAAACAGGGAATCAAACTAAGTGTACATCAAATGTATGCTCTGAAGTTTTATCAATGTTTAGAAATGCTCAAAAATGAGGAATATTGAATTACATTTTGATGAATATTAAGAAATTCATAGTTTTTGTCCAAACTATCTAAATGTGGAAAACATTTTAGATGTTTTCAAGCAGATGTAATTTGTTTTGAAATTCTCTGTCTTTCTAATTTTATGCAAGATTTGCTTTTCACTTGACTAGGTGGCAGGCACGGTATGAAATTTGTAAAGCTCCTTAGATAAGCTTTGCTTAGAATTGCAAAGTGTGCATGTTTTATTCATATCTAGTGATCTGGTGGGGTGCAAATAACTGACATGAAACAACTATGCAGAGTTTAAACTTCTACTATCAGATCTCAGAGGATTAGTAGCAGTGGTAAATAGATGACAAAGAGAACATAAAGAAATAAAAGTGCTTTAACAGATAAAACATAGATGTCCATAAATCTAACATTTCTGTAATCAGTCTTGATAACGATATTCATCCTAATTTACACAATGAGCTGTTATAATTTCAGTTGAATTCCATAATGTGGAATGGTTCATTTAAAAGATTTGTCTGAGTATTCTTAAAATGTTTTTTTAGAAATTGAACTGAAGATTAATGATTATCATATTTTATGTTGATGTATTCCTTAAGTATTTTGTTGCTAGACTATGTCTGCTTTCTTAAATCAATGCACGTGGTGAACGTCTCCATGGAAATCAGTTTTCTGACTTTTACCTCTGACATGTTTTTCTGAAGAATGAGGAAGATGGAGAGGATTCCCTCCCATATCGGAACAGTGACCCCATGATTGGGGCCCACACAGAGAAGATCTCCCTCAAAGCCAGTGACTCCATGGATAGTCTCTACAGTGGGAAGAGCTCATCAAGTAAGGCTATAGAATAAGGAACGCGATCCTAGATGGGAAGCTGTCTGTCTCTTCTTTCCTCCCTCCCTTCCTTCTTCCCCTTCCTTCCTTCCTTCCGTCCTTCCTTCCTTGTTTCCTTCTTCTCTCNGATCCTAGATGGGAAGCTGTCTGTCTCTTCTTTCCTCCCTCCCTTCCTTCTTCCCCTTCCTTCCTTCCTTCCGTCCTTCCTTCCTTGTTTCCTTCCTCTCTCTCTCTCTCTCTCTCTCTCTCTCTCTCTCTCTCTGTTGCTCTCTCTTTCCCTTCTCCCTTGGTCTTCTCATGTCCTCTCACTTTTACCTTCATTTCCTTTCCTTTATTTCCTTAAATATTCTGAAAAAAAAAAAGTAGGACCTTCACATCAATTCTGTCATTACTTTTAGGTTTCCATCCAGCATCCATGCTTAAAGAGAGAAGTAAATATTAAATAGTAGGACTATCATCAATTAGTTGACAAAAAGGAATCAGAGCATATTCAACAAGGATTTTCTTAAAAACATTGATATTTTCTAAGGATATCACTCAGAATTCATTCACACATCCTGCTACGATATTTGGGGGGGGGGGTTGTTTGTTTGTTTGTTTGTTTGTTTGTTTTTTAGCTCAGCCATCCTGCCACCTGTTGGCAGCTCAGCGGCTGCTCAGTTTGGGCTGGGCATCAAACCACTGTTGCTCAGAGCTCGCACTCTTGAGTGAGCTCTTAACCAACTGAGCCACTCAGCTGGCCCCTGCTACAATATTTGGATGAAACTATTGATGTGGCAAGGTGCCCTATATTTACACTGTTATACATCTCTCTAATCTTTTAAGGGCTGTTAATTTTGGGTTTTTTGCAAAGTTTAGTTTTCATTTCCTTTTAAATTAATTGCTGTTATTTGAAGATGGATAGCAAAGACCAGATGTTTCAAATATTCTGAATTTTATTCTTATTTTCCTATTGGCTTTAACACAGTTATTTTGTAAGGAAAAAAAGCTATGCATGCACAAACATTTGAAAGATATATTTTTGTATGTGAAATTCATTATCATTAGTATTTATTTCTGCTGAAAATTTTAAAATTCTAAATTGTGATGCTCAGTGTGGGAAGAATTTTATTAACTAGATTGCACCATGGGGTGGTCATTGGAGGGAGGGCGTGAGGAGATGGTGGCTCATTTAGCTGTTATCATACACAACTTTTTCTCTGTGATTAGAAGAAACTCGCCTTTCTTTTACACCAGTTCATATATTATACAGAGCATCTCTTAGGATCTTCACCTTGTTTCTGTAATTACTGTAATGAATGGTAGAGAAGCTGGGGCTGTTGCCTTACCGAACTGAGCACTGATAAGCCACACCAAAGGAGAAAGTGAAGTGACAGTTGAGAGTGATGGAGAAACTGAGAGTTACTTCCACTGGGAACCATTCCTGTCCTCAGACCAGAAGCAAAAATGGAATCACTTTCCTCTTTTTCCCCTGAGGTTCAAAGTCAGAAAAGGAGTGGACAAAACAACAACAACAACAATAAGGATTTGGAGCAGTTTAAAAAGCCCAGTTTAGAACAGTTTCTAACCACTTGGGAGTACAGACATTGGAACATACTTCCTCCTTCCCTCATACTCACACAACAAGCAAAGGTGCTACCTTTTAAGCATAGAGATGTTGCCTCAAAATGGCTTTTCACACACAGTAGGAAGTCTGGGAGAGCATTTTTGCTACATTGTGATGAGTTGTAGGGAAACTTGTGTCTCATGCTTTGACCATTCATGATCAATAACACACAAAGACCAAATTGTTGCTATTGGTTTCTTTGTTTACACGTACAAAATTAATAATCTGGCTTCTTGAACAAGTACCCAGGGGTCAAAACACTGTCCTGTGTTGGATCACAACACGGAATTCAGAGGGTGTTTGGGTTAGTGGTTGAGGACAGAGCGGTCAGATTGGCTGCAGAAAGGTCAGAAGTAGCCCAGAGGACAGAGGTCACTGATGGAGACTGGGACACAGAAGCAGGAGGGGTCGCTTAGAACCTCCTCGGGAGGCTGGCGTCCAGCGTTTCAGCATTATCCCGGCTTAGTGGTGCCATGACGGTGGTTCAGAATGTTTTGCACCTTCAGTGAGAACTGTTAACCCCTGCTTTGCCTTCATCAGGTGGAATAACAAGCTGTTCAGATGGTACAAGTAACCGGGACAGCTTCCGACTGGACGATGATGGCGCCTACTCAGGGTCGTTCTGCGGCCGGGCCAGAGTGCACACAGATTTCACGCCCAGCCCCTATGACACTGACTCCCTCAAAATCAAGGTGCGTGGCGTCATCACTACATTGTGTGTGGGTTGTGTTGTGCTGGTTGTGTGATCCACTTCAGAAGCGCAAGCAGTGGGAACTGGAGGTGGGACGGTGGGGTGGGAGTATTCTTCCCAACGAGAAAACAGGGGCAGGTTTACCGCGGCAACAATTTAAACCAAACATGCCAAGTGGGGTAGGGGGGTCAGTCTGTTGAGCCTATTAGCATAAATTGCTGTTATGTAGATAATGCAGAATCAAAGGCTATCAGGGGAGAAAAAATTATCTACATTTTTCTGAAAACGTGTGCCCAGCTTGGCCCCATAGTTTCTGGAGTAAAAATAAGAAAGCCGAGAGAGAGAAAAGAAGGAGATACCAGGCAAGAGTCCAGCAGAGCAAAGGCCATGGGAACCACTCTCAGCAGGGCAACTTCAGTACTTAAATCGGTTCCCATGAGTCCCCAGATATCGTCCTCGCGATGAAACTCCCTTTTGAATTCTCTCTTCCTACTCTTGTCCTCTGTATTAATTTTCTATTGCTGTGTAACAAATTACCACAAACTCAGCAGATTCGAACAACACACATGTATTATTACTTATCCCAGAGTTCTGTGTGTCATACGTTTGGGCATGGCTCATCTGCTTAAGGTCTCACCTGGCTGAAATCACAGTGTCAGCTACACCTGTGATCCCATCTGAGGCTTCGGGTCCCCTTCCAAGTTCCCTGGCTGTTACCAGAATTCAGCTCCCTGCGGTTGTAGGAGGGAGGCTCCTGCTCTCTTGCTGGATATAACTGGGGGCCAGTCTCAGCCCCTTGAGGCTGCAGTCACGGTCCTCTTTATGACATGGCAGTTTGTGCCTTCAAGGCCTGCAGAGAAGAGTTCACCTGATTAAGTCAGAAACACCCAGATGACCTCCCTTTTAATTACAAAATTAACTAATTTGGGACATTAATTACATCTGCATAGTCTCTTCTGTCATAGAACAACATAGTCACGGGTGAGAAATCCATCATTTTCATAGTCCTGCATCCACTCAAGGGGAGGAGCTGGTTACAACAGCACAAATACAAGAAGGTTTTATGCTAAAATATTTTATAGATGTTAAATTACTCCTTTTAGTAACACAAACTGCTATATAGCAAAAAGGACAGAATTTATGGATTTTTTTATACTGTCAACACCAAGGCAATGTTAATCAATAATTATGATAAGTTATGAAGTATTGATGTGATTATTTAATATTCAAAGCACTCAGCTCTTCTCTTTATCCCTCCTAGGGTATCAAATCCGAGTAAGCTCAGCTGGATTGTGAGGAAAACATTATTCCCCACAAATAGCTCCTTAGTCATTTCTTCCTCCGGGTCTTGGGGAAAGGATGCTCGTAGCCTAGTAACCATTGTGGGGGTCGGGGGAGGGCAGCAAAAGAGAATAAATTGAAGATGCTTTGACTCAGGATAGCTTGTCACCTTCCCTACAGTCTCATGCCATGTTCTACTGCTGGTGCTGCCTCGGGCACATTTGTGGAGCTCTTGTGAGACACAATTAGAATCACTCAGTTACCACTGAGGATTGAATACTATCGTTTTCATAAATGAAATTGGGTCTTTGTTTGGTGACCCTTCCTGGAATGTACAGTTTTTCACATGTTTAAAGGATGATAGGAAGGACAAAACAGAGAGCTGCCAATCTTAGAAACTTCTTCTAGAGCTTCTGGGGATGATCTGGGTCTGCTTAGCTGATCCCATCTAGCCTAGAATTTGATGTCCTGTGGTTAAAGGCAGGAAGAACTAGACAAGCAGCTCATTGGGTCAGACAGGCAGGTGATCACAAATCAGAAAGATCAGATCTTTTCATCACATGGAATTCTAATGTTACAAATACAGTTTGGGTTTTAGATGGAATAATACACATTTACAGAGCAGCAGGAAAAAAAATATTTTTAGTAGCAGACTTAGTACTTTGTTTGAGGGTAGACCCCTAAAACGACAAAAATATTGGAAACGCCAGTGTCCTCTCTGGAGTAGAAAGTTGTGTCACAAGGGAGTAACTATGTCTCCTAAATGTAGGCACTGTATTTGCATAAAAATCAGTTCTCTTTACAAAGAAATACCCCTGTGAGGTTTTCTACTCTTGCCAATAACTGGCAGCCTGTAGCCAATGAGAATCTCAGACATGAATAAAGAAAAAGGCCAATTGGTTTATCCATCCAATGTGCTTCATTCATATTTCAATCCAAATTTTTGTTGTGGGACTCAATCTAAGTATTATCTTCTCTAGAATAATTAAGTAGCATAATTTATCCTAGTACACATATATTTTTGTTTAATATTTGGGGTTTTTTCAAGGAATATTTTATTTTTTAATTAAATTATTGGGGTAACAATAGTTACTACAATTACATAGGTTTCAAGTGTACTATAATACATCATCTACATATCACATTGTTTCTGAACAGTTCCATTATGTTAGATGGATGCAATGCTTAGATGGGTTTATTTTGTACTGCAGATGAGTTCTCAGATGAGTTAGAAGTGTGAACAGAGTTGCAGACTTCTCTTTCCTCCCTTTCCCCAATATGGAAGCCTCTCCAGGAATGATGGCTTGGGCTTGGCTAACCATAAATTGCTTTGACAGGATGAATGAAAAGATCACCATTTTTGAGTTCAGACAACTGGGGCTTGAGTTCTGGTTCTGCCACTAACTTCCTGTAAACTCTTGAGAACTTATTTAACATTTGCGCTTCTTTTTCTGTAATATTTAGTGTAATAATGATACCTCATATGTGTATGTACCTCAGAGGTGTTTTATAAGCATAAAATGACTTTAGGTATGCAAAATATTTAATAAATTACATTGTGCTCTACAAATAAGAGTTGATAAGTTGTTATGATACATTCCCCCCCCCAAAAAAAAACATATACATGTCATCAAATGCATATAGGAGCTTTTCTTCAAGCATGTTGTTTACTTCATTATTACTAGTAAATAGGGCCCTTGAGCTTTTAAAGGAAACGCCCTCTTAGATTTCTTTCTGTCATTTTGGAATCCCCTTAGCATAATGCACTCATGGTTTTCAAGGCCTATGATTCCATTTCTTTTCTGCCAATCGCCATAGCACCCGAGTTCTCTGAAATCTGATTGTTATACTTCTTTGTCCTTAGAAAGGAGACATTATAGATATTATCTGCAAAACACCAATGGGGATGTGGACAGGAATGTTGAACAATAAAGTGGGAAACTTCAAATTTATTTATGTGGATGTCATCTCAGAAGAAGAAGAAGCCCCCAAGAAAATAAAAGCACGCCGGAAGAGTGAAAGAGAAAAAGCCAAGACTCTGCAGGAGTTCTTAGAGAGGATTAGCCTTCAGGTTAGCAAAACTTATTTGATTTTGGTGGCATGTGGATGGAATAACTGAGGAGAATGGATCAGTGTTTGTACAGAATTGTTAAAAAAATACACAACTTACAGCAAAGGAAAATCTGTTTTCCAAGAATAGTTCTTATTTCTCCTTTATTATTTTTATTATGCAAGGGCAGGTCTTGATATAATATCCTTTGGACTAAACTCTAATGGTACTTAGCCATAGGATTCATGTTGAGAAACACAGTGAAAAATGAAAAATACTTAGGAGAATAAAAGGCTAAAAAAACAAACAAACAAACAAACAAACCCATGTCAATGAGAATGATACAGAGAGTATAAAGAGTGACGATAAAAATCCCACTTCACAGACTGTACAGATACATGACCAATGTGCGGTACAAATGAAGCTGAAGTAGAATACTATTGTAGGTCAACCAGACACAGAAGTGGATGTGGAGTATAGCATAAGCAAGATAGTCATTAGTATTGTAACAGGTATATAAGATGTCAGAGGGGTAGTAGCTTGGGGAGGAGAGTTATCACTTTCTGAGGGGTGTAAATGTCTAACTATTATATTGCTTTGTACACCTGAAATTAATAAAAACATTTAAAAACCCAGAGTATTGAAGGGAAAAATGAAAAGAAAATTATATTTTCTATAGAACAGAGATCAAAGGCAAGTCAAGTGAAGATAAATATAATTGCTTTAAAAGTAATTTGTTAGAACATAGGGATCCGTAAGCCAGCATAATTGTGTTAAAGAAACTGTATTCTCTATATTTATAATCCAATTATTTTCTCGTTATATTAGCAACATTTTTCTGAAATATCTACCTTGTTAAATGGTGTGAACATACAATATACCTAACCTCACTCAATTTACTGTTTTGTAATCCACTTATAAAATTAACACAGTAGTACTTTGATAGTTTTCAAAATTCATTAAGGCAATAGCCAATTAAATTTTCCTTAATTGTTTGTCCTGAATTATCTAGTTATATTCTTGTCAGTAGACACCCTATCTATGCCTTCTTACATTACTACTGGTGCCCCCAAATGGGGCACGTCTTGGAGGAAGTTCAAGTTTGAATTCTGCCTCCTTTGCTTGTTTGTTCCATGACCTATGAGAAAACCAAGGTCTAAGGAAGTGAAACAACTTACTTAAGAACCCACAGCTAGATATTTATGTCAGAATGGGAATTTTGGTATTCTCTGTTCTAATTCAGTGTTCCTTCTAGGATACATTATTTTGAAAAGAATTGCTCTTTTTTTTTCTTTTACATAAATGGCTGGTAATAATTTATTCTTGAATAGTTAAAACTTTTATACTTCCTCTTATTTAATTTTAGTAACTAAAATAAGGATATTGAAATAATGATCAGTTAAATGGGAAGAATTTTTGAGGAAGTTGAAAAGCATTCAACTTAATTTTGAATTTTTATTCTGCTAGAGAGAACAGAGTTACATAAATAACACACAGACCTTGAAATCAGAAGTCTATAAGTTTTAGACTAATATATGGTGATGTAAACAATGGATAAGATACACATGCTGAGAAAAGGAAACAATATTTTTCCCAACAACAGTGCTTTTGTAAAAGCTTAATAACTAAATAGCTATTAACTAAATAGAAAGTCTTGGATTCCTTAGGTTTATGACCAAAATGCCAAGTCCACTTTTTATATAAATTCTATCTCTTTTGAATTCATTTTTTAACCTACTTCAAGAAGTTAATGAGGGTAGCTGGTTTTTTTTTCAATCAAGCAAACAAGAACAGATGTAGATTCAAAAATATTACTATAATATACTCTATAGGGGTAATTTATTGATAGACCTAAGGACATTCTAGCTTTGTTAATTCAGCTATTCGAGAAGTGAAAAAAATGCCAAACGGGGTGAATGATCCAGCTATTTAATTGATCCATGATTTAGCATCGTAGAGCTTTAGGTAACTACTTCTTTCCTTTTGTCCTTCCATAAGGTCAGAATTATATACTATACTCTTTTAAATGCCCTAGAATTCATATGTGGAAAACTAGTGCAAGTAAAATAAAGTTAAGTAAAAGTTCTGTTGGCACCTTTGATTTCCATATGCATTTCTATACTTTCTTTAAATCTAAAAAGAACTAAAAATAAAATATTTGAATCTGACTGGCTTATATTATACATATTTTTCTCCCACACAGGAATACACATCAACACTTTTGCTCAACGGTTATGAGACTGTAGAAGATTTAAAGGATATAAAAGAGAGTCATCTCATTGAATTAAACATTAAAAACCCAGAAGACAGGATGAGGTTACTATCAGCTGCTGAAAATCTCCTTGATGAAGAAAGTAAGTTTGTATACCTATTATTCTTCCCTAACTAATAATCACAGATTAATGTAAATAGTAAAATCATCAAAATCAAAGTCCCGGTTTTATTTATTGAGAATCATATAAAGCATCCTTCCCCCCAAAATAAGTATTTTCTTGTATATTTGGAAAAACTATCTCTGGTCAAATATATAATTAAGGAGAGGAGCTTTTTTTCTTATTGGACTCAGAAATTGAAAGGACTTTCCTGGGTACCTCGTTTAGATTCTGTAGCGCTATTAATTTACACACAAGTGAATGTCTGCATCCCCGAAGACTGAGGGAGTTAGAGACAAATATTTAGTGACAGCATGAGCCATTAGTGAGAAATGTCATATGTGACTTCTGTAGAACAGCACAGAGCATGGCTCTAAGCTAATGAGCCCTTGTGCCACACAAGAAAATTCACTTCATTACCATATACTCAATCTTGTATGTGTTTATAACACTCTTTCAAAATGTTATAATGTCTTGCAAAAATATTCAGCACTCAATTTTATTCTCTGAGATGGTTCTCTATATTTGTAACTATAAACTTAAGATGGAGTCATATATGCAGATTCACTTGTAGAATAATACAGGCTCCACCAACTGGGTTTATAAAGGAAAGATAGCTTTTGTTTTTACAATTGCCAAATCTGAACACTCTTCTTACTAAATCTGGTCAGGCTCCCAGAACCCTGAGTTTAGGGTGTGCCAAGATCTGCAAGGAATATTGTTTCAGGAAAAAAAGGGGGGGAAATGTCTAATTTTAAAGATGAAAAAGAACTTAGATCATCTAATCCAATCTTTTCTTTCAAAAGCAGTACTAATAACAACCGTTCACCCCTTTTTTTGAACCCGCTCTCTGAGTCAAACTTTGAGCCAAGGTCTTCACATGTATTCCCTTCTTTAATGCTCTCTGCACCTGTGAGCGAGGTAGCACTGTCCCCACTTGTGTGAGAAATTGAGAAGACAAATAACTTGTCCAAAGTCACATACCTAGTGAATTGGAGAGCTAGAACTAGTGTGTGTGATGCTGTGCTATACTTCCTAACACAACCAAGTACAGGTCAGATGGGACGTAAGGATGAAAGTTGTATTTAGAACCCAGGCTTCCTGACTGTTCCTTTGTGGGTTTCCCTAGAGACCCTCTTTCATATGCCCCACAAACCGGCATAGTGGCACATCACATGTTTGTTAATGCTCTAGCCGTTTATCTAGTAGGAATTAATTAATTTCTTTTTAGAACCTGTTCCTCACTTTCTCCTTACTTGCTGTCCTGGGCTTGCATAGATTTTCATCCTTTTCGAAGCGCTTTCAAATGTACAACTTTCACACGTACAACTCATTTCACACCTGCAGAATTGATTTCATTCTTAGGCGTAGGTGTTTATGTGCATTATTTGAAGTTGTGGAGGTTAGGAGATGCAAAAGAGGGGATGGGGTCCCAGAGGCAGACAAAGGTCAAACTTAAGTAGCCAACGTACTCAACAGTACAAGCCCAAACAAAACTGATCAGTGTGAATTGCTGTAGCAGTATCTTTGGGTAAAGATGTTTCTCACATCTTATTTCAAAACACGTCTCCTCACTAGGCAACATTAGGCTAAGAAATAGATTCTGTGCATTTCCTGTAATTGAGCATATTCAGTATTGTTATCAATATTCTCCAAAATAATTTAATGCTGAAGTAGATGGAAGGAGGACACTGAATATTTTTGAAGACTTGTGCATACTTGCTTTTCTTTTATAATACCATCCATAGAGGTATTTTGCCCTTTTGATAGATAAGAAAATATTTCAGAGATGAATTTCAACGAGGCCAAACAGATAAGTAGCAGAGCTGGAGTTTTTTTAATCAAAGACAGGCTGCTATAAAAACCTAAGTTCTTTCTTCCACACATACAAACTGGTGAATATGAAAAGAACAGTGAATATTCGATAATTAAAATGTTCTACTACTTTGCCAACTTTCTCAAGAGCTTCAGTTCAGCTTTCCATCTCAGAAAGTGGAAGTTAACATTTATGTGAGAATGGAAACCTTCCAACAGCTTGAATCCCTGAAAGGTGCAAGGCTAACTTTCACTGCAACAGGATTTGTGAGTCTAAGGAGCCTCAGAGCCTGGGTAAGCAGGGCTTTAAGCTATGAAACAGTTTTCAGCAGAGACTCACAAAGGGAAGATCAGTCCAGTGACAAAAGCTGGGGCCACTGAAGGTGTCCACTTAATTTCTCCATTCCAACCCCTAATCATCAATCTACTTTCTATGTTAATAAAAAATTAATGATTTTAGATGATAACATTAAAGCTAGGTGTAATTTTTAAAAACCCTCTGACCCAAATTCTTCCTTTGCAAGATGGGGCAGCTAAAACTAGAGTACATAAGAAGCTATCTCAAGGTCACTTATCTAAAGCCCAGACTCCTAAATCTAAATATTAGAAACACATTCTACTACATCCTGATCTCTGAAAACAACACAGGTATCTCCAAAGCAAGATAGGACATTCTATGTTTAATACAAAAAAGTACAAAACCCCCAAATTATGTCCCTTATAAAAGTTTAGAATACTATACTTGAAGGTCACTAGAAGTAGATCATTTATTAGCAGCCAGTAATGTACAAACATACACACACCGAGCCAAATTCTGGGAGATGAAAAATGGAAAAAAATGCAGATTCAACCAGTGTCTGTTGTCAACTCACAACCCAGAGATTTTTTTTCTTATTTTAATCTTACGGTCTAAAGTACTATTAGAATATACATGTCAAAAAGATGCATATTGCATGTTAGGCTACTTTGACTGAAAGCTATTTATCTTATATGAAACTGCTTTGTTCAAGAAATAAAGAAGAATGACTTCTATTTGTTGATAAGATGTAGAGTACTGATGATTCGGCTCCATGCTGCTGCCTGCTTATTTTTATCTATTCTCTACTCCGTGAATCATATCTTCTACAACCATGCTAAAGATTAAATGCACAACCTTCACATACCTTGAATGATAAAGACCTTGAATATATGGTTATATAAAACTAAGACATCATTAAAAACAAATGCACGTCACAGTCATAGGTTAAAAATACTTAGCTTTTTGTGTGTGAGTAGAAGAATGGGGTATGCAGATTGGCCAGGCTTTTATGTATGCATTTTATTTTGATCACTGAACAATGTCAGTTTGGGACCGTCAATAAATTCATAGTTTAGAGCCTCATTGCTTCTTAAGTTGGGATCTGCAAAGTTTCGTTTCGCTAGTCATTCAAAAATTGAGCAGAGTGCGCACCTGCTTTGAGGACAAGATTTAAAATTTAGGGACAATGTAGGAAGGACCACAAGCTCCATTCGACCCTTTAATACATCTTGAGGGACCTAGAGGGTGGGGGATGGGACAGGGACAAAAACAGAAACCTAAGACTTAGAGCAAGCAATTTTCCTTTTCTCTTAGGGCAAAATAGATAACATTGTACCCACTATGACCTTGAAAATGTAAACCCCATCAAACTTTTCAGGTCACTGCTTGACAGGAGGTAAAGATGCTTCTCCAGCAAGCTGATAGAAGGGCTGGCAAGTGGTGTTCGAGCTGATCACAGGATTATCCCTGGAGGAGGAGAACGGCTTTGGGGTTCTGCCATCCCAGCAAGACCAGGACGGAGATGTTCTGAATTTGCTCCCTTGTGGCTTTAGAATTGAGCAGAATTAGGTCACTGGCTCCCTCAGCTAGGAGTCTAGATGAGGTTAGAAGGAGAAGAAAAACTGGGGGGAGACTGGGCTCTTGAAGGAGCAAAAGAGCAGAGTCTGTTTATTTTTTTGTGTGCACATGAGGATTTATTTATCATCCAAATTTTAAAATGGTCTATTTACTTTAATGAAGGTTCTCAGAAAGTATAAAGGAGAGTAGAGAATATGTGTGTGTGTGTGTGTGTGTGTGTGTGTGTGTTGTTCTATAAACACAACCTTCCAGGCCCCTTTGCCTTGCGGAGAAATGTCTCTTTAGAATAAGTAAACTGTTAATAGTAAATATTTCTGCTTTATTCTGAACTTGTTCCTCTTTTTCCACATTTAGAAACACTTTGATGTGTCTTAAAAGTGTGTCTATAAGAAGGTGTACTATTGTCCTTGGGGAAATTGGGTGATGGAAATATCTTGTTTTCCCTTTAGCACAGGAATAATTAAATTTTAAACTGGAAAAAAAAAAACCAACAACAACTCAGTAACTGAATAAAACTGTATGAAAATCTGTATATATTTTAGGTACCTGCAGCCTTTGCAGTGCTCCAGGAGGAGGAAGGGGAAAGGGTGGGCCATGTGCCAGGCTGTTGGCACTAGCTGTGGTCACAGCAGCCCCTCATTGCTCAAACTATCCCCAGTTGTGCTTTCCTGCCTGCCTACCTGCCCAAAACGATGCAGGGCAAATGGCAAGGCCCAGCCAGGAGCCTGGAACACGAGCTGCCAGCAGGGAGATTTATAGTTATGCCAAGCAGCAGTCCAGCAGTTGGCTGAGAATGTGCCAGGGTAGCCTGGTGCCCTAGCCCCTGACATGCATACCTGGTGTTTCCAACCCACTTGCCATATGATTTGAATTTAGAGTCTAGAAACGTACATGCAGCTTTTGAGAAATGATATGCTAACCATCCACATACACAGAGTGGGGAAGGCACATCGGTATTTTACACTTCTGTATTTATAAATATGAATTTAATAGCCGTTTCTAGTTGTAGATGTTTGGCCGTATGCAATTTAATTTTCTTCAGATTTCTTTCTGGTTTTACCCCTAAGATTTAACGATAGATGCAATATTTTATGTAACACAAAGAAACAATAAAATGAAATATAAATGTTTTCACACTTCTACCAGAGAATCATTCCGAGGGAAGGAGTTCATAGAATTTTCACCTCCACTTACGCTCTGCCCATGCACCGAGGGCGCTCCCGCACTTGTTTTTCTATTGCATTATGATTGTGGACTGGACACAGTCTTTGTAGTGATTACCCTGGGCAAACAAGACTGAATCCTCCATGTGCCTTTCCAGAACCCCTAGTTCTGTGCTTCTCATTAAGGGGATTGTTAACAAATGCTTGTAGAATGAATAAATGTCGAGTGAGAGAGTAAAGAGATTTTCAAAGAGTAAGCAAGACTTTTTTCTGGTTATAATATTTAAAAGTTCCCCACTATCCCACCTCTGGTGTAAACATTTTTCTAACAAGCAGGTGGGTCTTGGTGTGTGTTGTCAAGATTTATTTGATGCACATGTTAACAATGTGTGCATGTGTGTGTGCTAGAATGTAAATGAGTACATTTGTAGTGGGCAGTAATGTATAAACTATCAAAGTTTAAAATGTGCATACTCTGATATCCAAAAATTCCAGTTCTAGGAATTCAACTTCAACATACCAATGCATAAAAAATAGTAGCTAAACTACTAATAATTTTAAAAACTAAAATGAATGTGAACTTCCATTATTAATTAATTTGTTAAATAAATTAAGATACATGCAAACAATAAAGTAATATGAAGATGTTAAGAGAATGAAATGCATACTGACATGAAGAGATGTCCAAAACATATTCAATGGTAAAAGCAAATTGTATATCAATAATATGCAGGATGATCCTATTCTTGTCAAGTAATAATTTTTAAAATAATGTAATTAGGGTAACTTTTTTTACCATATCAAGTAAATAGCATTAATTTAACCTATAAGAAATATGAAATTGGTTTCTCAAGGTCCTTAATTTAGCAATATAAACTGATAGCTTTTAATCTTATTTGGTCATTATTAAAATAGCCAGTCCAAAAGGAGAACAATTCAACTGGTAAATGTTTTCTGGGATGAAAGCCTTCCATGGGGGGCATGGTCAGACAGTGTGGCAGCCTAACGGTGCTGTTCATGGTGTGCTGAGTGGTGGTGCTAAGTGGTCGTGATCTTGAGTGATGTAACCCTGTTCTTAATGAAGCACCCAGCATGGAAAAAGTGGAGGGTGCCGTGTGTGAGTAAAAATATTTACCCCCCAGCACACATTCATTAGAGGGTAGACTACAATGCTGGGATAACAAGAGTAAAGTGCAAAAAAGAGGGAGAGTCATTTCAACTCCATATTCTCTAAGGAAAACAATGGTAACTGGGTGGTTTTCCATGAAGGGATTCTCATTTTCCATTTGTTGTTGTTTTTCCAAAGGGTAGGTTAGTATTCAAATGAAATTAATATCAAATATTCACTATAAGTAGAAAAGTAAAGCGTTCAAGTGATTTCATGCTTAAGATGAAATTGGAAGTACCTAAGAGTTGTGCCCTCTTATCTCCATAGACAATGCTGCCGCTAGACAAGTGAACACAGCCATAGTTACCTGGAGAAGGCCTGAGTTTTGGTCTGAGTGACTCAGAGGTAGCCACAACATGAGGCTGAGGTCTTGCCATTCTAAGTTGAATATCCCTGGTTTTTCCTCAATGGAGATGGCAACACGCTAGAGTAAAAGAGGAGGATATTTGAATACCAACAAAATTCCTTATTTGATCTTCTTTAGTTCACATTTCCTTTAGTTAATCTAAACATCACATTCTTATTATAAAATGAAAATTCTTTAAAGAGCACTTTCATTAGCCAGGCATTTTTGTAAGCCTTCCAGGATGCATTATTTTATAGCACTTAGCCCAAAGAAATGCTTCATACGTAAGGCAAATAAGAGAGTCAAGTCAAAATCTGGAATATGGGTATAGAAACCTGGGAAAGTCAAGCAAAAACCAGTAGTTTAGATTTTTATTGAATCCTTAACTTTCTAATATGTGAATATAGGACAGATTTCTGTCCTTAGGGTATGAGAACTTTTTCCCAGAATTAGGATCTAATTTGGTTTCCTTAGCTCCCTTCACTTTTAGTGTAATTGAGATTGCCTATACCTAATTAATTAAATGTCATAGCTCCAATATAATTATTTTATGAATAATTATTAGCTGTCTTTTGTGTTAATCACCAGGCCACTTTTTATCTCCATCAATGACTATCTTGAAATGTTGAACCATGAGCTTTATACAAGTCCATAAAAAATTAATAAGAATAAAATATTTTAATATTCAAATTAGCTCCTCAAGACAAATATTTCCTACATAACTTTTTCTTATCACAATTATTCTGTTTTCATTACGGAGAGCACAGAATTGTTTGGGGCTGCTTACTGGACTTTCTATCCTGCCTCCTGTGAGCTGGCAGCAAAAAAGACATCCTTTTATTATTTAATTATTCAATAATAATTAAATTATTTCATAATCTTCCAATATACTCTGATTTAAAAAATGTACAGCCTTTCAGATATTTGCAAGCCATTTAGGGCTTGCTTGAAAATTGTACCATTTTAATTTTTTATTTTTATTAAAATAAAATATAAAACAGATGATCTGAGGAATACAGAGGAAATCTATCTAAAATTTTAATACTTTCATTTGCAAATTATATGTATGTGTTTTTACTTAATATTATAATAGAATATATATACTGATTTTTTTTAACTTAACATATTATCAGAAACATTTTGGTATAAAAAAAGACATACTCAACTATTCTATGACGAGTCCAATTTTGGAGGCAAACTGTTTCTTATTCCAATGTTACTTGCCTTATTAGCTCAGATGATTGGACCATGGGATGAAGGTTATAGTTTCGATTTCTAGGTAGGTCAGTTAGCTTTACTCATGGTCATATGAAGGGACTATAATAAATGACTGAGGAAACAAATGTGGATGCATTACTGTGAATTCATCCCCTCTGTTGGACAAACTATCCACAGCACAAGTACCAGGTTTGTGCCAATCCCTAACTCATCAGTGTCAGGATGAAAAAAAACAAAAAGTATCAAAAAAAGGGAAGTCTTGACCCTTAAAATACAAAAACTGAATACTATATAGTTTTCATTTCCATAATATGACATAATGGCCTGCCTTTTCTTTTTATAGTTACAGTTGAGGGGCTCCAGCTGATCACCTGCCTGAAGTTATCAAAAGACTGGTGGGAAGCATTCGAGGAGGCATAGTCATGTTTTCATTCCACTAGGAAATCATTTAGCAAATTACTGCTGTTCTGTAAATTACTATGCTGCAAAACTTTCATACTGAGAAACTATTTCCTTTTTCCATAAAAATTGCAGATGAAAGGTTTATGTAATAAATAACCTGTATTTAAAACAAACCAAGTCCTAGAATTTAGAGAATGCGATATAGCATTTCTCAGATGAGAATAAAAACAAATACATTTTTATTACTAATATTAAAAAATGGCATTCTCTGTTAAAGTCAGGTTTTCATTTGTTGTTTACTTCGTTATCCTTTGAGATGAATGTACAGAGGTTTCGGAGAATAAAATAACAAGCTAAGTACTTATTTTTTTAAAAGGAAAAGAGCTAATTTTAGAAATCAGAGTTCTTTAAGCCTAAGTTTAATATCTTGAATACAGCCCCACAGTCAGTAATCAACCTAAATAGAACATTGGGAGCAGTTTTTACTATGCCAAGTCCTCTTTAGATGTCAATCTGAAGGAAATTAACTCAGTAATTTTAATTTCGTATTGAGGTGATAGGCTCAAATATAATCTGGATAAATATGGCCTTATCCCCACAACCATTCTGAGAGGATCACACTCCAAATATGGTGGTCACTGCTGACATGGCAGGGAGCATACTGAAGAACTACTTCCTCTGGCCTTTTCCAGAATCACTTGGATAATGGAACACAGAGCTGGCTCATTTCATTTCAGTGGCAACAAGACAGACAAGCAGAGGCAGAGCAAAAAGCTCTTCCTTGGATAATGAGGCCCCATTTAAGAGCTACCTTTTCACACAAAAAAGGAGGCTTGGAAACAAAACTCACTGATGAATACTCATAAAAACTAGTGACTATTAAATGGATTCCCCCAAACATAAATGTTGTTATGACTAATAAAGAGAAAATGCTTCATGGTAGCTAAAATTTTAAAATAACAATCACAATAGGTGCATATTAAAATTAAAGCTCCTTGTACCTAGAACTAGTTGTAACATCACTAGATTTAAACACCTGATAATTGAATCCATATTAAATAAAGTTGTGGCAAATGTAGAAAAGATTCAGAAAACGGCATAAATGTGGTTTCATTGTTGCGAATAAAAGCTTTGAGGGCAAAGGTTAAACGGACTGTTACGATTCATTTTGAGGATGAGTAGACTAAGAAACGATTTTTATTATTTTTATCCAGCTTTTCTCAACCTGTATTCCTCATCTAAACCACAGAATACAGAAAATAATTTATCTTTTTTTCAACTCCTTCATGGATGGTTTATAACTAGTACCATTCTATAAACATGGAAAAGAAGTTAATTCATTAAAATACAAGGATGCTTTAGGGCGCCAGGGCTCAATTCTGTCTTGTAATAGAGGGTGGTAACAACTGGATACACAACGAACCATAAACTAATGTTGGCAAGATATCTGGAGCCTAGAAAACGCATTTAAGAAGCAGATATGTAGACAAGATAAAGGGTGGATTTCCTAGAGATAAATTACTTAGCATTGTAAGAGTCTATTGAGGAAAATTATACCATTTCCTTCTCCCAAGGATTTTGAAGTTGGGACTTACATTCTCCTGAATGTAATGGAGTGAAGTTCACAGCCTCCAAAGGCAGAGGTCTTGTCCCACCCTGAAAAGTCTGTATTTGGTTCTTCCAAAGTGGGGCTATTCAAATGTCCAAAGTGGGATAAGCTCCAAGGTTAGAAGGGAAAAGAAAAAAACATGATGAAACAGCTGAGAGGTTTGGGCTCTAAGATGCATCTCCTCTCTGAGGAGCCCATCTTATAATGCAGAGAAACACCCATATACTGGAGTCAGGGAAGACCAAGTAAGAAAGTTCACATTCACAAAAAGAATGCTGATGCTAAAGAACTCTTGAGAAGAGTAAAATTTTATAGGGCCACTTAGGTTCTTTAGAAGTACCTTTGGTTACATCACTGATACTAATTCTTTTTCTAAGATAATTCCAGTTGAATCTAGAATAGTGCTTTGATGATACAATAACCAATCTGAACATAAGTGATTGTTATTCAGAACTACAAACAAAGATATAGAAAACAAACTAAATAAGGCAGATTTGATGAAAATAGTGGTGGTTTACTACCTAAATGCCACCTGGTTTCCATGTCTACTTTTCTGACAAATGCAAACATAGGAAAACCCTGAATACTCTTAAGTTTTATTAAATTCCAAGTAATTGAAGTCCTGCTATAGTGATCTTTTGTTCATTAATCCACATTATCATGATTCTAGAATTGTTCACAAAGATTACTATTGATGTGGATTGTACATTTAAACTACAAATTTCTTTTTCTCATATTACTTTAAGGTGTATTTGGAAAAGGCATCAGTCACACTGTGGATACAATCTGCTTTCTTTGGCAACTTATCACTAATATGCAATGAGAGTCCATATAGATCTCTGCTTATGCAAGCGGTTCACATGGATTCCATGAAACTGCCAGTGAACCACAAAGGGCAGATTTTGACTTCTGAGAAAACAGTGGCTTGAATGTGGGAGTGTAAATATATGTTTGATAGGAAACAACTATATCATTTACTTACAGAAGTTTCAATTGTAATGAAGTCGAGGTTGGAACAATAAAAATAGCTCAAAGATGAATGAGTACATGAATAAAACTCTCTTTGGCTTTGCCTAACTGCTGCCCCTTTTCCACTTACAGCCGTCCAAGAGCAAGACAATGAATCTGTGCCCCCATCCTTAAGCTTAGACATCTCCTCAAATGAGTCACAGCTAGATGACTGCCCGAGGGACTCTGGTTGTTACATCTCATCAGGAAATTCAGATAACGGCAGAGAAGACCTAGAGCCTGAAAATCTTTCTGACATGGTACAGAAGATTACTATCACAGAAACAAGTGACTGAACACACTCTCATCTCGGTATCTACAGATGCATCCCATTTTAACTCTTCTTGAGCTAACAGATCAAAGAGGAAAGGAAGCAAAGTCTTCTCAGATGCAACCTAAAGTTAAAATGTTTGAATCTAAAGGACTGTACATTAAAGTTCTTATCTTTGACATTTCCAATTATTGTAAATAATATGTATATTTATTATTTTAAATTCTATGTATTAATATTTCATCTGCCTGTATTAGAAAAGGTATAGTATAAATCAGTATGTGTGACATAATTTTATTTGGCTTTATTTTATAAGTGTATAATGATAAATTTTGCAAAAAAAACCCACCCAAAACTCCTTTTTTTCCATACATGCCAGGTTTGAATTTGTGTATATTATTAAACAAATAGTAGTGGGGCATGTGTCTGTTTAACCAATTGTCCAAGAAGCATTTACACTCATTTTTATACCTACTGGGAAAGTGAGAGTTAATATTGGAGACATTTTATCCAGAGCTACAGTGGAGTTTTAGTAATTAATTTTTTGTTGATTTCTTCAGTGTTATCTGGTATAAACTACAGATAATATATTGTCAATTCTGATTTAGTAAAACTAAATTTAATAATGCACAGATGTTTCATCTTTAAATGTAAATATTTTTCATTTTGAAATGCTCTAATTTTAATAATAAAAAGAACTATGTGTATTTGGTGTTTTCCAGACTAGTGTTATTTAAAGTGGTTTCATATTAGTTCTTTAGACAAATTTTCTCCTACCAGACAAGGTCTCATAGTTAGTCCTCATACAATAAGTCCCCAATTTACGAACGAGTTCTGTTCCGGGAGAACGTTTGTAAGTCAGATTCGTTCGTAAGTCTGACAAAGTGAGTCTTTGTGCTTCCTAACAGTCCCCTCCACATCACCACTGCTTTTCCTCTTGCCTCTGGACATCCTGGACTCTGACTGAGCACTGTACTACTGTACAGTATCGCACTGTATAGTAAGCACACAGCAGCACAACTGTGACAATGTCCGGCAGACACAGCTACTTCTGCGATTTGTTTGCAACTCGAATATTTGTAAGTTGGGAGGTTACTGTATATACTTATATTTATATGTGTATATGTGTGTATGTGTATGAGATGTGATCAATAAATATGGTGAATGTTTAAATTTAAAAAAATGTTACAGTAAAGACACTTTGCCATTAATCCCCCTCAAAATACCCTCATTTTGAACACACCTTATCCCATCATTCTTGCCTCTTTCTGAAGCAGTTATGGAAGTCCTTTTTCATGTCTTTAGTTGCACTGTCATGGCTGCCTCAATGTCCTGAATAATTTTGAATTTGGGGAAGAGCCAGAAGTCACACAGTGACAGATCAGGTGAATATGGTGGATGAGGACACACTGTGATGTTTTTTATTTGACAGAAATTGCCATATACCAGAATAAAAGTGTGACACTGAGCCTTTCCATTGTTATCACAAAATATAGTGAATGCTGCTGCTGAGTGCCATCCAACGGAAAGACAGGGGTCTTCAACATGGGGAATGGTGCATTGACCCTTAGTAATGGTGTGTGACAAGTTTCAGCTTGTTCAGTACAGTCAGTCGGGTGTGAGCTACGGTTGAGAGAGGTGTGTGTTAAAGTGTGCCGTAAATCATCCTCCAGCACGATAATGCTCCATGTATATGTATATCAATTACCTCACCTCAGCCTATCTCTCAAACCCCGGATGTGTGTTATCCAACTTCGTGAATATGTTTATATATTAGCTCAGCCTGCCATAGCAGAATACCACAGACTGGGTGGCTTAAACAGCAGAAATTTATTTTCTCACAGTTTTAGAGGCTAAAAGTCCAAGATCAGGGTGCCTGTATGGTTGGGTTCCGGTGAGAGGTCACTTTCTGGCTTGCAGATAGCCATTTTATTGTGTCCTCACATGGCACAGAGAGATAGAAGCTTTCTGGTGTTTCTTCTTATAAAGGCCATAATCACGCCATGAGGGCCCCATCCTCATGACCTCATCTAAACCTAATTATCTCCTGAAGGCCCTATTTCTAAATACCATACATTGAGGGTTAGAGCTTCAACATATAAATTGAGGAGCGGGGCACAGTTCAGTCCATAGCTCTCCAGAAAGCTTCAACTCAACATACCCAAATCCTTGATTTTCTCCACAAATTTGTCTCTCTTTTTTTTATTCCCAACCTGCCTCTCTTTAATAGTACCAACACCCAGCCATTTACCGAAAGCAGATAATCATCTCACTTCATCTCACATGTATCGTCTTCATACAGATTCAATAAGTAATCAAGCCCTCTGGATCCTGCCTCTAGAAATGTTTTCATAATTATGCTCTCTATCCATTCCCATGGTTTCTATCTTAATTTGGATCCTTGTGACTTCATGTGTGAAGTAGTGCAATAGCTTTCCAACTGACCTCTGTTCTACCAGTGTCTTCCTTCATAATCCATTCTCCACACAGCCTCCAGAAAGATCTTTCCGACACACAAATCAAACCGTGTACTTCCCAGCTTGAAATTTTTTGATGGCTCCTCATCATCTTTAGTATAATATTTAAACTTCTTCCAGGATAGATATGTTCTTTCCCAAGCTTTTTTTTTTTAAAAACGTACCTTATGAGTTGTGCATTTCTTCTCATACCTCTCACTTTGCATTCTCTAGCCATAACAATCTACCTGCAATTTCATGAATTCGCTATTCCCTTTGTGACTTTTTTTATGCTATTTATTTTCCTGGAATAGTTCCTGCTATTTTATACATCTGGAAGCCTCCGTGTTTTCCATCTTAAGGCTCACAAAAGTCCTTACTCTGTGAAGCCCTTCCATGATTTCGTCTGGTGCGCTCTTTGCGTTTCCATAGCAATTTGTATCTCTGTTGATTATAGTGCTTATCATATTGTACTTTCTCTTTTGTATGACACTTGCCCTTCCACGAGACTGTGACCTCCTTGTGGCACAGAATATTTTGTTTCACCTCCATAATCTCTGATGCCTGATATTACACTAGATACAGAGTGGACACTTAGGAAATGTTTGCTGGACTGCGTTGAATATAACGATGATTCACGTATAACACATTTATTTATATATATATATATATATATATATATATATATATATATATATATAAATCTGCTCAACTTATAGGTAAACACCTTCCAAAGTGACCTAATTTTTTTCTTTTTAATAAATAAAACATAACAACTTAGGAAAAATCAGGAGACACAAAGTGCTATTTCGGATGCTGTGGAACAACATTGCACTGTTAATCTCTAATGTATTTGTCCAGAGCCATGAGGTTCGTCCCATATGCAGTGAGGTCAGGAGTTGAGCACATGCCTACTTCAGTCCTTCCCTCTCCACAACAGGAAGTGGTGTTTCAGTTTCAAACTTCCAATGTGCTGCTCCGTTGTGGCCCCACTCCTGCTACGGTTACCACTCCAAATAGATTCTTCTAGGGACTTGTTGGACACATCACAGCCACTGATCATAATTTTTAAAGTTTAATCAACCTGCTACTACAGGGAGGTCAAGAACGTACAGCTTTTTCATGAAGATGCCAGGAAATTATAGGTGAGGAAGCATCTAAAGAATGACTTGATTGTAAAGTAGGCGAAGTTGCCTGTGAAGCATACTCAGCCACACCTCCAGTCTCTTCAAAATGAAGATCTGGTGCACACACAATCAAGGATTCAGGAAAATGTTTGTGAGCAGAAGTGCTACAAAGGCCTTGAGAAGATTGAAGCAGAGGAAGAGAGATTCCTGCCAAAGAGGGAAGCAGTGGGGAGAGTGGAGATACCATGAGGTTCAAGGTCCTGGAAGCACGGTTCCTTCCTGGAGCACAGCACCAAAAGGGACACCTTTGTCGCAGAAGCATACACCACCGTGACGGAGGGCTGCTGCCTGTACCTCCCTCCGGGGTCCCTGCAGCTCTAGACTCACCTTCTTCCGGTTTTTCTCCCGACCATGGAAAGCTGGATAAAGAGTGGAAAGGGAGAACATAGTTCATCCAAGGTTGTGAAGTAGGTGAGGGACTTAGACCTTTTGCTGTTTTGGGCTGGGGGGAGAGACATGAGTCTGAGCCTTTTAAGAATGAATGTGGAGTTGATGTGAGGGTTGACATTTTAATGTTTACAGATAATCACACTGGCTTTGTGTTTCTAGGTTGAACCCTGAAGAGACTAAAAGTCTCATTCATTTATTTATTCACTTAACAATATTTAGACATGGAACATATATGCTGCCCAGGACGATGGCAATAAAAACCGTTTGGATCAGATAATCTGCACTAGAATCTCCCCATAGCCTTTTCATGGGAACAAGCTGAACTTTTCAGTACAGAAAGGTTGTAAAGCTGTTCTGTGATACAATGATTATTCTGATCCTCAATGCCCTCTCTTTACAAATTCAAGTAGGTTGTGATGGCATGCATGATTAGAGAAATTTTATTCCAGGTAAATGGGAAACATCCTCATAATGCTTTTTTGATTAGCGCAACAATCAGATCATTTACATTCTGCCCTCCCCCATTCTATTGTTGATAATAAACACAAATACATCTTCACCCTGAAGTATTTTATCATTTATCAATTAAATTGCCAAGATAATTAGTTGAGACATAAAACAACTTTTAAAACTTCTAAAATGACAGGCAGCTAAAGTTTATCAGGTTTTAGAGAACATCCAATTCACTGAGGTTTCAGCTGAGCGCCTTGCAACTTCCTGAGTGGGGCAAAATTGATGACATTTCATGTTGAGAAACTTCCGTTACAAGCATAACTTCTGAGAAAAACAGTATGAAGAAATTTGAAATACTCCATCATCCCACACAGACACGCACGTCCATCCCCCCACCACAGACAAAGAAAACTGTATAACTAATCAGCACGCAGACTTCCAGTACTCCTTCATGAAGGGGGAAGTCATGCTAAAATTGTGTAAAAGTTGAGAGCAAAATGAATAGAAACTAAAAATTGGCAAAAGAACAACAGTTTGTAGCTGTGACCAGGTTTTTTGACTAGGGAAATAAGATAGAAGTAACCCTCACTTTAACGCTCCCTCCTATCTTACTGCCGAGCTCATCAGATCCCACCCAGTGTTGACTGACACCCATAAACTGGAGGTCCTGGTTTGAGGGCTGTGTGACTTTGGGCAGGTCACTTATGCCCTGAGCTTAGGCTTTTCCCTGTACAGAATGTAAATAAAGAGCACTAATATTTCATATTGCTGTGTGAATTAAGTGAGATAATGTGTACAAAGCACTTGGCACAGGGCATGCAGTATGTGCATTAGTTGATATCTGAACATAAAATGAAAGCCATGCATATGCTCCCATAACACAGGCATGGACTTGGACTAATTTTAAACTCTTCAGACACATTGTCTGAGGGCTTAGACAACTGTAATGTCCAGCAGCAATGAGAGAGACTCAGCTGCTTTAACTCAACTTACAGATAAACGACCATTCCATCATGACAGAGTATTTCTGTGCTGACTCCTGACACTATAGGAAGAGGTTGTGTTGTATTTAGCTTTGATTCTTCACCCTTGGCACATGATAGGAATAATCATTTTTGAAGACTGAATGAATGGATAAATAAATAAATGCCTACATTAATAAATGAATAAATAAATAAATAAAAGATTGGGGGTTATTGTTGCTATTACTACATCTTGGGTCCTAGTCTTTACAATACAGAGTCACGGCTGGTTGTGCTATTAGCAACAGAGGAACCCTTAGGAAGACGCCCTAAATGTAGATATTTACATATTCATGAAGCTAACGGACATTTAGGCAAATGATCTGCTGTGGGAAATCAAAGTGCAGAAAGAGGCCACCAGGAAAATAGGAGTTTTTCATTACTCCCCCTTCTTCGTCAAGCAAATCTTCACATTTGAATTACCAAAAGAGTATCAGTGTGTCTGCGTGATGCATATCATAAATTAAGAAGCCATGATGAAAGCATCTAAAAAAATGACATTAGTAAGTTCAAAGGTCTCTTTTGACCTTCAGGGGTCCCTGGTGGGCCTGAGTCCTTTTCTCATAGGGCAGGAGTGGAATCCTGATGCATGTGACTGACGGGACAGTTTGCCTCTCTGAGTTCTTGGGCACTAGGCCAAGTGAATGGGCACGAATCATTCCATTTGCAGAGTAAAATGGGGTGAAAAGCACTTCTGGCACATTTTGTTCATATAAATTATACTTGTTTGCAATTCATCAACTCCTTCTCTCCTTTGTATCCATATGTAATGTAAATGATCATCTTTCTTTGAAGCTCTATAATGATGCACAGCTCCAAAATGTGATAGAATCAGCTAAAAGAGAGCAGATGGAAGTTTTTTCCTCAATATGCATATTCATAGAAAAATAGAGAACTCAACAAAAGGAGATACATAAGTACTTGGACCCAGGGGCTGCATGAACTTATGCACAACAATAAGTTGGTTTTCTGCAACTATTCATTCTTGAAGCCTTTACTCATTCATTCCTGCAGCAATCATTAAAAATGCTCTGGGGAAAAAATCTGTTTCTCTGTATAACAACAAATATATTTTCCTTGGGATTTTTATTGCACCTTAGAATCCATGATCCAGGAAGTACTGGTTAAATATTTTACTAGAGAAATATAATTAGAAAGCAAACCATGTAAAAAAGTGAGGACTTCAATGTTCCTTCAGCAATACAGACTACAGACATTTAAAAGCACACTGACAAAAGCTATATAAGGAGACTAATGAACTTCTCGGTGGAATTTAGCTTTTTTTTTTAATGCCTGATCATGCAGAGGCTCAGGTAGTTCATGCTCATGTCCTGGTGAAGGGACATGGCTACTAAATTTTTTGTGAAGATAATGAATAAAGAATCAGGAGGTATTGTGAAAGAAACTAACCATAAAAGAAAATACAAGAAATTGTTTTTAAAAAGAAAGAAAAGTCATTCAAAGGGCACCTATGGATTTTGGTCGCATCACCAAAGAAGTGGCATTCATACCAAAATTAGATGCTTCTGACTCCCCGTGTCTCCCTCCAGACCCGCTCTCCACAGGTGAAGCCCTGTGTGCCCTCCGGGAGGCTGACCCATATGGACTACACCTGGATCTGTGCCCTCAGGTTCCTGTTGGACTCAATGAATGGGAAGTCCTGTCGGAAGACTGGAGGGAAAGATGGGAGTAAGTCCAGTTATTTGCTCTTTCCACGAGATCACTTTGTGCTGGCTGTCTCCCATAATCAAAGGTCACTACTAAAGGTATCTTTTAGAACATAATTCTCTTTCCCATAGATTCTGATAATCGCTCATTTCTCTCATCTCTTCAGGCCTAGATTTAATAACAGCCCTGTGGCTGTTCGCTCTCACTACCTGCACAGCCCTACATGGTTCCCTGACCCTCTACCCTGCCCACACATTTATAATTCATCCCATTATAAATAAGCCATCGTTGCGTTGTCTTAATTTGATTGTGCCATCTATTTCCTGTTGGGAGCTGGACTGATCCACCATCACTCATGACGTCCGGTTATGGGGGTCATGTTCTTGAGTCTAATGAGTCCTGTTCTGTGACCTCAGTACCTGGTTTCAGGTCCTGCCTATCTCACTACCAGCCTCCACTCCTGCTGACGGTCAAACAGCTTCAGGATAAAGCATTTCCACTAACACTTCCAAAACTCACGCTCTTCATCCCTTTCAATTCCTTATCCATCTCTTTGATGGGCCCACCCGCATATTTCTCATGTTTCCAAGCAGGTAAGATATCCTGGAACTGGAGTGACTGGAAGCACATAGATGGAGGTTTTCATGGTGCAGTTCAAGCCAACCTAACTGCAAGAAACACGTGTTCTATCCTTTACTAACAACCAAGTCCACCTTCCACTTTGCTATGAAACATAGAGTTGTTCTTATTGAAACAATATGCCATCTACCACCATGACTATCCACCCGCCAACTATGTAAGAAAATAGAATGAAGCAAGTACATACGTTAGCTGCTTGCTACTTAATCAGAGTGTCTGACATCAATCGCATTTTGGGCTATTTTATAAATGTGATAGCACCTAGATACGGGGATTTTACTAGCAACTTTCTATTTCCAAAATTCATTGATTCTAAGTTACATTTCATCTACCATATCATTCGCAAACATGGGTTTCTTAAACACCAAGCCTTAGGCCTCTTAATCTCAGAAGAGGTTATTGTAAAATATGGATGCCCAGATAATTTCCATGATTAATGAAAATATGTTTTAGAATATTAAACATTTAAGATGTTAGCATTTAGTAGGCTTTCTGACAGAAGTTAAAAGACTATTAGAATGACTGATGAATTGCTACAGTACATTAGCCCTCAGAACAGGGAATGTGCTAGAGGACATTTATGTAACTTCTTAGTATTCTTGTTTTTTATTTCCTATTTTCCTCATCCAACTAAGCTGTCCTTTTGTAACCTTGGTTCATTTGCAAATGATCAAGCCTAGATAGGACTTAGCAAAGTTTTGCGGAACTTGAAAATTATATGGAAATCTACTGACGGAGGAAGAAAGCGACTGTATTAGCCAGGGCTTTTTACACAATAACCGGCACATAGTAGGAGATGAATAAAAATGTGTTGAAGGAATGAAACCTAATCCTTCATAGTTCAGATGGTCTTACCTCAGCACAGTGGAAAAAATAAAATAGAAAAGGTCACTGACAGTTTATCTGTTCATAACTAGGGACTATAGACACACATATTCTTTCCATTTTTAGGAACTGTGTTTCAAAACAGAGCTCCTCCTACGGACATCTTTATAGAGCCTTTTGTCTTTGATTGCTGTGGAGCTTATCAGGACCTACGTGGTCATTTATTTCCTCCTGTTGTTATACTTGAGATGAAATATACCAGAAAGGACTGTCAGGGAGGTGTTTATATCCCCACTGGGTGAAAAGTAAAATACCATTGAAAAAGTAGAACCACAAGAAATGCCAAAATAAATTCTTAAGGTAGGAGCAATAAGCTGTTTAATGGCTGTGCTTTGGGGGAGACAATTAACATTACTTTAATTTATGTTAGGTATTATCGTGAAGTTATGAGCTCCCTCTCTGAGCCCTACTTGCCAAAGCTTGCTTCTTTAGGCAGGATTTCCTTGAGAGTGTTATTTAGTGTATTGTTCTCTAACACTCACTTATTATACAGCACCCTTCTTCCTGTGCCAGTGAGCATGGAGAAGAGCATTCTGGAATCCCACTACTTAGTCACTAATGCAAAAGATGGCAAGGCAAACAGAGCAGGCTGAATAACTGCCCCCAAAGACAGAAGATCCTAATCTGTGGAACCTCATAAATGTTACCTTGCTTGGGGAAAAAGGTCATTGCAAATGTGAATAAATTAAGAATATTGAGATAAAAAGATTATCCTGGATTATCTGGGTGGGCTCCAAATGCAATCATGAGTGTCCTTGTAAAAGAGAGTTAGAGAGATTTGGTACATAGAAAAGAGGAGGCATTGTGCAGACAGAGCAGAGAGAGATTGAAGATGCTGGCTGGCTTTGATGATGGGGTGATGTGTCCATAAACACAGGAATGCTGGCAGCTACCGCAAGCTGCACAGAAAAAGGCATGGATTTTCCTCTGGAGCCTCTAGAAGTGTGGCTCCGCAGAAATGCTTTGGATTTTGACCCAGTGATACTTGTTCTGGACTTCTGGCCTCCAGAACTAGGAAAGAATACATTTCTGTTGTTTTAAGCCACCAAGTTTGTGATAATTTGTTATAGCAGCCACAAGAAACCAACAAATAAACCATTTCCAGCCTTAAACAAAGGGACAGTGACCTCTCTTCATGGCCATTAAAAGTACATTATAGAAAAAACTATATTATTAGCAGCAAGTTTAATACAAAAGTATATCAACATATCTATCCTTTGAAACCCAGGTACATTGTTCTTCTTTATTTGTATATGTGTTGTGTGATGGTGTTTAAGCAACTCAATTTTTATTTAACAGGACAAAAACTCCTTCAATAAAATAATGACTTTCTGAATATGACAAATACACACTGTTTTTTCAGACATTTAAAAATTTCACTTAGTAAGAGTATGCTTTCTTTAATCCTCACCTGGAACATAGCTATTATGAGCTAAGGAGCAAAATGCAAGTTTAAAATGTTCTTGCAAAACAAAAACATCCTGACTTTGGCTTTAGTAAGAGCAGTATTTTCCTTTAAGACTTGGAAATAGATATTTGGCTTAATGAAAAAAAATGGTATTTTTATTATGACTTATTTATTCCTTCATTCCTTCATCAGATATTAATTGAACATGTTCTAGGTGCCTGGAAACTCTGCTAAACTCTAGGATTATCAAGATGAATGGCAACAGCACCTGTTATGAAGGAGTCAAGAGTTCATGTGCTCCTTTGGCAAATGTGCAAATAAATAAATCCCTATGAAATGTGAAACGCTAAGTAGCAATATAGGCAAGTGGTGTAGAAGCACCATTTAAAAATAAATCATTCATTTCAGAACCAAATCATTCTATAAGCTTGAGAAGAGTTAAATTGTACCTAGGTATTTGTAGCAGAAATAGAGTTTAACACAATACATTGGAAAAGTTTCCTATTCCTTATTCTTGTTGCCAAATATTTGGGACATTCATAGCCAAAATCATATTCAAGGTTATGGTAGACAAGATTCAACATAACAGAATCAGCAAATTTCAGTAGTTTTGTCATGGTTTCAAAAACAACTAGTTGTACAATAAAGATTGCTTAATTAAAACTTACCCAACTGAAACACCCATTTATGTGAAACAAATGTTTTTGCTATCAACACCAACCAACTCTTTATATGAGTAGCTAACAATGAACAATGGAATGATGCTCAATGAATATCAATTAAAATAAAATGCTCCCAATAATGTTTGACCTGAAGAAAACATATTCCGTCATGAATACATTAACATGTGCATGCATGTGCGCGCACACACACACACACACACACACACACACAGCTTTCCTAATGTAACCTTCTTTAAAAGGTCAATTAGAATTAACTGCATTTTAAAAACTGTATCTTCTTTTTATCACTGGGCCCAGTTTTTGTCTTGATAAGGCATGAGTTTCAGGCAGGACCAGTGACATAATCGGAGATGGTCAGAATGTTTAGAATAATGGCCCAATGTAAAATGAAAATGTGGGTCTCCCTGTTTAAAATTATTGAGAAATTTAAAACAGCAATAGCAGAGCATTAAATCAAAGGAGAGCAAAGGGGCCGGCCGAGTGGCACGATGATTGAGTACTGGCTTGGGACACCAGAGGGCCCCGGTTCGGATCCCACATATGAGGGCCAGTGACACTGCCCTCCACAGCTAAGATGCTGAACAACAGCTCAACCTGGAGCTGGGCTGCTGTGTGTCTCCGGCGACGGCATAGGTTGCAGTCCCTGTGGCAGTGGGTTGCCATGGGCTACCGTATGTAGCCAGCAGCCAGCGTGAGCGGCCAGCAGCCGCAGTGAGTGACCGTCCAGAAGCCTGTGACTGATCTGCCTCGCCCGGGAAGAGCGCAATGATGGTGCCAACTTGGGCCAGTGAAGCAACATCCTCCACAACTAGACTGCCAAAAAAACGACAGCAACTTGTCTGTTCCCCTTCCCCAATTCCCCAGCGCTGTTCCCATCCCCCCAATTCCCCAATAAAAAATATCTTTAAAAAAAGAGAGCAAAGTCCTGTGCACCAACATAGGGTTCATGCATTTATGTCAGATATTCCTTATCAAATAGTCCACATTTGGATTTTCCCAAGGACCATGCTATAGATTATGAAAATGCCTATAAGTCACATTATGATCATATATTCTTTGCACAGTCTATATTAGCTATAAAGGCATTGTTGCACACCCAGTAAAATTCTATTAAGATCAACGTTTTTCATGCTGACTTGACTTTGCTTTTCTCTGTTCTATCCTGCCTTTACTCACATAGCCTATGAAGCAGAGAAAATGATGTGTTCACCAAACTGTGTTTATGAGCCTCCTGGGCATAAGATTGACCCTCTTGCATTTGGTTGGGTCCATGTGACCAGTTCTGGCCAAAGTTAGGGCCTGCCTATAAGATCTCCTTTGAGGTTTATGTCCTCCTTTCACTAGGTTTTCCTCTCTCTTTCCTGTGCTTCCCCACCTTTTAATCTACAAGCTGTGATCAAATATGCAGTGAATGTTTAAATTTAAAAAATTTATTATGGTAAAAGACACACTGCCATTAATCCCCCAAAATACTTCCCCTCACTTAGAACACACTTATTCCTCCTTCTTGCCACTTTCTGAAGCAGTTCTGGAAGTCCTCTTTCATGAGTGTCTTTAGTTGCACTGTTGTGGCTGCCTCGATGTCCTGAATGGATTCAAAATGTTTATCTTTCATGGTCATTTTGACTTTGGGGAAGAGTGAGAAGTCACTTGGTGCCAGATCCAGTGAATAAGGTGGATGAGGAAATTCCATAATGTTTTTATTTGACAGAAATTGCCATATACCCAGAAGAGATGTGTGACATGAGCATTGTCAGGATAAAGAATGAAACCATTTTCTCATTTCATGTCAATACATTGCTCATGATCCATGACTTATGGCACATTTTAAAACATACCTTCTCTCAACTGTAGCTCATACCCAACTGACTGCATTAAAAACTTGTCACACACTGTTACTAAGGTTGGACATGCCACTTCCCATATTGAAGATCCCTGCCTTTCCGTTGGGTGGCACTCAGCTGCAGCATTCACCTTATTTTGTAATCACAACAGTAAGGCTCCGTGTTATACATTGCTTCTGGTATACGGCAATTTCTGTCAAATAAAAACATTATAGTGTGTCCTCATCCACCTTATTTACTAGATGTGGCACCGTGCGACTTCTGGCTCTTCCCCAAAGTCAATGACAATGAAAGTAAACGTTTTGAATCGATTCAGGACACTGAGGCAGCCACAAAAGCACAACTAAAAACACTCAAAAAAGACAACTTCCAGGAATGCTTCAGAAAGTGGCAAGAATGATGGGGTAAGTGTCCCAAGCGAGGGCAAGTATTTTGAGGGGGGTTAAGAGGGCGAGTATTTTGAGGGGGGTTAATGGCAATGTGTCTTTTACTGTAATATTTTTTTTTATTATTTAAGCATTCACTGCATTGTTTGATTACACCTTGTATATAGCTGGGAACAATGAACTCTGAGTTGTGGAGCCCTCTACAGGAAATACCTGAATTCCTGAGTCATTTTTGGAGAAGAGCCATTCAGGAATGCTACTTGACACATAAAATTAAACTTTATTGTCTAAGTCATTTATATTACCCTAATACGCTGTTTGAGGGTATGATAGTCTGAGGCACGGAGCTTAAGGCCCAGAGTAGCATCAAGCTCATTGAGTGATTCTAATACACCTTTAAGAAACGTCACTAACATCTCTTTACAGTGGACTATAACTTTCATATTATTTCGCGGGGCTGTTTACATCCTCATAATGGCACACATTTACAATTTTTGAAGCACTCTTTCCTATGAATTTTTAGACTTTGGAACATTATAAACACCTCAAAATCCATAACAATGAATTATCAGGGATAGAATGACCAATGGCAACAGTGACACTTTGCTGAGCACCCACTCAAATTTCATAAATTGTCATATCTGTCTGTTTGTAGGATTTATAGATTGCAAAATTTCAAATTCGCCATGGAAGTATTTGATAGGAACCTTGGAATCCAGACTGAGTCTAAAAATCAGGGAACATTGTTCTTAGGAAACTCAGGGCTGCGTATGATTGGGAGAAACAAGGGGAGCTGGCCAGAGTGCTTAGAAAAATGGCAAGAGTTCTTTTCCCTTTGGCTGCAGAATGTCAGCATTTATGGGAAAAGTTCGATCAAGTACTTACTGGATCTGCTTAATCAAGCATAATTGTCACCATGTGACTGGCAGTTATTGGAAGCTCTTGCATGAGACAGTGCCAGAACCAGTATGCAAAGAACTACCTATATTTTAGATAGCAAAAGGAAAAATAACTTTTCCTCAGCACAGGAAATCAACATGATGCAATTTAAGAGCATGGATATTTGGAAGGTGTGAGATTTGGGGATCAAACTCAGTTTCAGCATTTATTCGCTCCAAGTTCTTAAGTATCTAAGCTCTAGTTTATTCCAATGGAAAAGAGATATTAATGCCTACACTGCAGAGTTGTAGCTTAAAGAACTTAAGCAAGTAAGGCCCTGAGCATGGTTTCTGCAATCTTTGTCAGGTTCACTGCTTTGTATTAGTGATATTAACAACAATAATAATAACAACAACAACAATAGTTCTTTAAGATTTAAGAATGAAGAGGTACTCCCACCAGGCACTTTCAAATTTATACCACGAAGAATCCCACTGAACATCCTTTCTGTTTTCTCTAAAGCTTAGAAATTATTTTTCCCAGGCTTTTTCAAGACAAATTCACAGTGTCAAACATTTATAATCACCCTCTTCCCCACATGCCAGACATATACTCATATTTCAAACAAAGCTTTAATTGTCCAAACACTCATAAGGTGTAGGAAATAATAATTCATTAAATATTTATGAAATATAGAACTATCATAGTCACACCAAGGGAGTTTAATGAGAGAAATTACTTCCTTATCCTAAATCTTTTTATGATTCCAGGGACCCTGATTTATATACTACTCTGGTATGTACCTTTTATAATGCCTTCATAAATGTTTTATTTAGTATGCTTTAAGTGATCTAGGATAGTTTTCCCCTGAAAAAAAAAATTGTTCAAAACCTAGGCAAAGGATATAAATTTAAGGATTATTTATAAGTGCCCTTCTGAGATAGGAATCAGATATCACATACATTTCTATTAATAAAAATCTACTATCTTTTTTCAATAATTAGAAAACTGACACATTTTAATGTATACTGCGATGTTGATAAATAAAAAATTCAGTTATCCAATGAAGTTGTTATTTTAGATGAATCAAAGGCATTTTAAACCTTGAACAATCCTAGACTAAAGATCCTAGACTAAACTCTATGGCAGGATTTAAAGGACTTAAGTATATCTTTTGATGTATATAAGGAAAACAGAATAACAGAAATTTAGCATAAATTATCATAAAAGAAAATAGCTTTTTCTGCATTAAGGTTGTTTCCTGAGTTAGGAAGTTCAGTAAGTAGACTTATATTTGTTGATTTTATTGTGAGCTTGCATTAGGCAATGTGTCTATTGCCCTACTTACAGGATTCTGGCAAATATTAATTGAGCACTTTCTAGATATGCAAAACTCTATTAGAAACTTGGAACACAGGATCATAAGATACATGGTCTTTTTTCTTAACAAGTTTTCAATCTAGTTGAGGAGGGAGGACAAATACCAAAAACTGGAATAGCAACACCGTCCTGCAACAAAAGATATATCATAGTGCCAAACCAACAGAACAAAGCAATAGCTGTAGAGTGCAGAGAAGGAAGACATCCCTAAGTGTTGTGAGAAACTCAGATTTTCTAGTTCTCAATTTGTAGTTTTAAGGCAGGAGTAGGGGGAACAAACAAAGACCTAATATAGTATATATCAATAATTATACACTAGGTAAGCTATTTGTGAAGTACTTAGCTGCATACATTATGATTTATGAGAGGCATTGTCGATTAAACATCAAATAAGCACTAATTACACCAGAGTGGATTTCAGTTTACCACAATAGACCAAATTATTCATTTCTACGTTACTTTTTCATTGAGTTTTGTGGAAAATTGTTTACATTTCAGTGATTAAGAGGAAATATTTAGCCTATATAATTTTTCCATAAGCTTTACTTACAAAAGAAAAATCATGTCATATAACATATTAAGAAATTAGTCATAGTGTTAACTGATAAATGGTAGGTTCTAGGAGTATTTAGAGCTCCCCTCATCCCTAAATATACTCTCAGACCTTTAGGGACTTACCATCTAACTGGAAAGTCAGGACCTACATATAATACAATAAGACAAAGTGGACCTATGTTAAAGGATGAATAAGTCTATTGGACGTAAGTGTTTCGGTAATTATAATATTGCCCAAACCAAAAGAAGCCATTCCCATCCTAACCATGAGTCCAGAAATATGGGAATGATGCTGATGTGTCCTTCTTTGATTCTACATTCCCCTAATTTCTACTATCTGCAATAGTACAAGATATGTAGGGGTGAAATCCTGTGAAAAAAATAATTCCTAAATAGGAATCACTTGAGTATCATAAGTAACATTTTACAAAATTATATACTAAATACTTGGATGCTGATAGCTAATTCCTCAAGAGGAGGGATTCCTGTCTTCATGGAAACGTAGATGTCAAAGATGGAAAAGACCTAGATAGGGTCCATTCCAATACCACCATATTGTAGAAGAGATTTGAAGCCTAGGAAATGAAGAGATCTATTCATGTTCACACCTATTCACAAATAAGAAGAGTTCACATTTGCACTGAGATCTTATGGAATTAAGCCCTGGCCTCTTTTCTGCACTCTGCGCTGCTGAATTTACCATAAGTGGAACACAGATTTTTGGGCAAAGTTGGATATTTAACATAATATTGTTGACCGAAGTTATGGCTCATCAAGAAAAAGCATAATTTCTTTCCATTACAAATCTTCTGAAATTTGTGTTTTCTCAATAACAAATGGTCCCTAAGTAGGACAAATGTAGACTTGCTAGTATGGATATTATTGATCTTAAGTAACAGCAAAATTATATATAGAGATAGATAGATAGATCAACAACATTGTGTTTGCTTTTTAGAATCTTTGTGAGAGAGCTTTCCCAGAATAAGAAAACTTACAAGTTAAAGGAGACTTTACAAATCTTTCCTACGACTTCATGTGAAATATGAGATGTACACCAGCCAAGTTAGAGAAAAACTGTATCTCTATAAGGTGTCTCGAACACCATCAGAGCCTTGTGAAACATTTTTATTAGCAAAGTGAAAATGAATCACAATTACTGGCAAAGAGTTGTACTACAGCTTTACTCAAACCAAGAACAATTGGTTGAAAAGAAGTGAAATGTCAAGAAGAAAGATTCACTCTGCCTGCTGCATTTTGATTAGGCTCTTGGATCCCCACATGTGAAACCCATACTTTTCCCAGGGTTTATCATTGCCTGATGATAATTACAAAGGTATGGTAATCAAGGGCCTTAAATCAAATGTGTGTGGTAGATCTGCTGTCACTGCAAGGACCGTCTCATTTCAAGCTGGCAGGGAAGGATGTGCTTGCCTTTCAACTGGCAGAGCAGGCCTCTTGGATAGCACAGTAACTAGCTCTGCCCTAAATCTCCCTGAGCTATGCCCTGTTCGAGTAATTTGGCTAATTGAAAATGTCTGTCTTTGGAGAAATCTTTCATAATGTTAGTGTCATTTGCACATTCCCGAGGAAGATCTCTAGAGCTATAGCTCTGCCTGGCTGCCTACAAAGCCCCCACTGATCAATGGTCCCATCCAAAGTTGTCAAAAGAGTCCACTTGGACAAGGGTCCATCCAATAATCTGCCAGTCATCCTCTCTTGCCAAGAGTTATATGTGAGAAGTATCTTGAATGGATATGGAGTCTCTAGGAAAGTAGACAGTGTAGATCAGAATTCCCAGGACACCCTAGACAGTGCCAGTTATCTCAAGAAATAGTATGGAATTGGGAATCCCCAAAGGACAATTTGCCAACCATCTTTAATTTTAAAAATAAAGTTATGTTACAGGCCACTTGAGAAGAATAAGCAGGAGAAAAAAGGATCAAAGTAGAAATTCAAAATTCAGGAAGAAACTATAGTTGAGACACCATGTGTTAAAAGTTGTGTGGAAAGTGGTTTTTAAATAAAATCACAATAATGCAATATTGCTGTTTAGTATTCTTATTTCCTAGACATTTTTATCTCCTTTTAAATCACAGAGCTTATTTTCCTTAAACTCTAAAGCATTAATATGCTAACAGAAAATGAGCAAGTTTTCAATTCTTGCCTGAAATGAGAGGTTAAATTTCATATTATGTCTACCCAAATAAGATTCTACCAAAGTACACAGTGACTTGAACAAAACAAGCTAAGAGAATTGTGGGAAAAAGTCTCTGAGGAAGCAAGTCATTTTTGTTGTGTTCTTCCTGTTCTAGCCCAAATCAGTCTTAATTGGCCTCCAGTTCCCCCTTTTCCTTTGTCTCTGAGTCCCTTATCTAATTCTGGTCTCATTATGCTCTATTGGTCTCAACAATCCTCTTACATCCATTGACCTACTCTTGTTTTACCTTTTTACTTCTCCCCTGAACACTATCTTGTTGTTTTCAATTCTGCCTGTCTTCTTTATGTGGCTTATTGCTTCAAAGTCTCCTCACCACCCAAAACTAGCAGTTATAAACATTCATAAACACAAATATTTCAGGTAGGACAATCAATCCAAGGACCACCAAAACACAGACCTAATCTTTGGGATATGATATCATGCCACATATGTCTCTCCTCCAAGCTCATTTTTAAAGGATCTAATATTCTTGGTAAGTGCGCTCTATATGTCCTGGGATGAGCTCATCTATTTAAAAGTACACCCCAGCTCAGCAGAGCTACCTTTCAATTTTATTTGGAAGTCAATTCTTTGAAATTCTGAATGCCTTTTCTAGTGGAAACTATCTTACACAGAATAGTTTAAGTCCTAGACCAACTCCAAATATCTCTAGCCCACAAAGTACATGAAGCATAATATAGAAAAAAGAAAAATATATATATATATATATATATATATATATATATATATATTATCTCCCATTTGGTTAGAGCTTGAAGGGAGCATGGCAATTATATAATCCAACTCTTTTATATTACAGGTGAGAAAACCAAGATTAAAAGGCTAACTTTTCCATTGTTATATAGCATCCTCCTCTTTACTGTAAAGCCTAGGCATTATTTCAATTAATCTACACAAGAATCTTAAAGACTGGTATTATTATACATATAAAGAAAGTGAGGCTGAGAAAGCCAACTAGTTTGGCATAGGTCATACAGCTAGTACCAGTAGTGATGGAGCTGGGATTTAATCTGTTTTCTCAGGCTTTATGCATGTTTCGGTCCACCGTTCCTCATAGATCTAGTTACATAGTTTCATTGAAAATCTACTTAGAGGCCTAATTTATCTTTCTAGGATCACGTTTCTTTCATATATAATGGGAGAAAAGTCACCCTGTCATCCCCAAATCCAAGCCACTAGTGGTGGTCTTATGGTCTAAGGTAGAAGTCAAAAAAGAAATTTGTGAACAGCGAGTAAAGCAGTTAAATTGGTATCTTGAAGAAAGCAACTTTCTTGACTCCACATTCTATAACAGCTACTTTCCTATATTACCTTACATTCTCTTCATAGTTCAGTTTCTTCAGAGTAAAACTTTTTTTTTAACTTCCATATATATCACAATTTACTGCCGTTAGGGTTCTGCCTCACCACTCCATTGCAACTGCTCTAACATCGATCACAGTGACCTCTTAGTAGAGCATTCCAATCAATATTTTTTCAATCCATTTTCTGAACTATGTAGATAGCATTCAACGTCTTTGACTATTTTCTTCCAGAAAGTTTTTCCTCTTGTTTTTTTTATAAGCCCATCCATTTCTGAACCATTTCCTGTGTTATTCATAAGCTCTTTCTCCTCTTCCTGGCCTTACATGCTTGAGTGTTCCATAATCTGGCCATTTATCCTCTTTTCTCTAAAAAAACAATAGGTTTCAACATTGCCTGAATATTGGAAACTATATATAAGGAGTTTTAGAAAGTCTAAGTGAGGAGAGATCCAAGATGGCAAAGTAGATAAACACTGTGCCTGCTTCCTCCCATGAACACATTAAAATTAAATTATAGAGCAATCAACCTGGAGAACCATCTGAACTCTAGCTAAACAGAAGTCCCATGACTAAAAATATAAAGAAGAAGCTACCTTGAGACTGGTAGGAGGGACGGAAACTCGAAACAGGCCCCAAACCTCCGGGTGATGGTTGAGAATCAGGAGGGATGATATCTCAGCTGCAGAGATTCCGTCCAGGAGGAGCAAGGGATCCCAATCCCCCACACTAGGCTTCCCAGCCTGGAATACTGATGCCCAGAAGAGGAGCCTCAACAATATCTGGCTGTGAAAAACAGTGGGGATTCCAACTATTCAGTGGGTGGAAACTGAGGGAAACCCACATGTCCATTAAATGGCCTGCACACAGACTCACTCACTCATAGGCACTCACCTTGGGCTCTGGCAGAGTGATGGTGACTCAGGAGGCATCAGAGACATATGGAGAGCAGATTGAGGTGTGTGGCTTCGAGAAAAGAACTGGAGGATGGTAGGCATTTTCCTGGTGAGGAGTCCTCTTTCCGTGTAGCCAGAAGGTGAGCGCCATCTTTCCTGTGTTGAGCCTGCTCCCCACAGGCCAAGTCTGAATCTGACTGGCCTGGTGAGCTCAGCTGCTCCACTCTGCTGACTCACTGAGACCCCGCTCCACCCAACTCCCCCAACGCCAGAGGTACTTTCTCGGCCAGCAGCCAGCCCTGCCTGCATTTCACTCTTTTTTGGAAAACTGTCAGAGTTTGGCATGCATCAGGCAGGTGGTGACTGGCCTCACCTCGGTGTGCTCTGAGACTTTTGCTGAGTCACTCCAGGCTCAGCACTGGCACCAAACCAGAATTTACATTAACCTGGTGACCACAACTCTTCCCACTCTAGTGATTCCCTGAGACCCTGCCTCACCCAACTTGCATACTGCATGGGGCTTTATCAGTTGCTGAACCTTAAAGGAGCCAGCAGGTGACAGCAGGCCTCAGGGTGTCCTGGCTTATTGAGGATCTACTCCAGGAGGCCCAGCAATGGTAGCAGATGTCCTCAATTCATAGCATGGCCTCTCCCATGAGCCTCCAAGTTTAGCACAGGCAGAAAACAACTTGGGATCACTTTGTACCTCTTACCAGGCAGTCACAGGCAGTTAGTGACCTGGGTCTGCACTGGAGTCCCTCCCAAGAGGCCCTGGAACCAACAACATACTTGGAGATTGACTTCAGACTACAACAGAACACCACCCAATTAGCCCCACAAGTGGCATACACACACAAAAATGGTCTCAACAGACACCAGAGCCTGCTAGGGCAAATCCCACTCAGTGGGGTAAGCCTCCCATACAGTAGCACATAAGCTATAGATGTGGCCAAACCCTACAACAAGTCAGCCTGAGGGTCAGTCCTACCCACTGATATGCCAAGAGCAACCAAGGCTCAATTATAACAAGAGGGCACACACAACCCACGCAATGGGGGCACCTCTGGAACACCCGGAGTAGGTGACCAGGGAGACTGTGCCACTGGGCCCCCTAGGACACTTACTGCATAAGACCACCTGGTCAAGACTGGGAGACAAAGAAGATCTACCTAATACATAGAAACAAACATAGAGAGGCAGCCAAAATGAAGAAACAAAGAAATACATCCCAAATGAAAGAACAGAAGACAAATCCTGAAAAAGAACTAAACAAAATGGTGGTAAGCAACCTACCAGAGATAGAGTTCATAACAATGGTTATAAGAATGTTCAAGGAACTTAGTGAGAACTTCAACAAAAAGACAGCAAGCAGAAAAAAGGACATAGAAACCATAAAAAAGTACCAGTCAGAAATGAAGAATACAATAACTGAAATGAAGAATGCACTAGAAGGAATCACCAGCAAACTAGACGAAGCAGAGGATCAAATCGGGGATTTGGAAGACAAAATAGGAGAAAACACCCAATCAGAACAGTAAAAAGAAAAAAAGAATCCTAAAAATGAGGAGTTTAAGAGACCTCTGGGACAACATCAAACATAACAACATTCGCATCAAAGGGATACCAGAAGGAAAAGAGAGAAAGCAAGGGGTTGAGAACGTATTTGAAGAAACAATGACTGAAAACTTTCCTAACCTAGCAAAAGAAATAGACGTACGACTCCAGGTAGAGCAGAGAGTCCCAAACAAGATGAACTGAAACAGGCTCACACCTCGACATATTATTATTAAAATGGCAAAGCCTAATGACAAAGTGAGAATCCTAAAAGCAGCAAGAGAAAGGCAACTAGGAACTTATAAGGGTGCTCCCATTGATGGTCAGCTGATTTCTCAACAGAAACATTGCAGGCCAGAAGGGGTATTGGCACAAAATAGTCAACATGATGAAAAATAAGGACCTACCTACAACCAAAACTACTCTACCCAGCAAGGCTATCATTTAAAATCAAAGGACAGATAAAGAGCTTCCCAGAAAAGAAAAAGCTAAAGGAGTTCATCAACACCAAACCAGTATTGCAAGGAATGTTAGAGGGGCTGGCTTTAAGACAGAAAAAAAAAAACAAAATTAAGAATAATAAAATGGCAATAGTTACATATTTATCAACAATTGCTTTCAATGTAAATGGATTAAATGCTCCACTCAAAACACAGGAGGGCTGAATAGATAAGAAATCAAGACCCTTACATATGCTGCCTACAATAAAGTCACTTCAGATCAAAAGATACACACAGATGGAAAGTAAAGGGATAAAAAAACTATATTTCATGAAAATGGAAATGACAGAAACAAACAAACAAAAAGCTGGAGTAGCAATACTTACATCACACAAAATAGACTTTAAAACAAAGTCTGTAACAAGAGACAAAGTAGGATCTGGTAATCCCACTTCAGGGTTTTTATCTGAAGACAGCCAAAACGCTACTTCAAGGGAATTTGTGCATCCATATTTTCACTGCAGCATTGTTTACAATGGCCAAGATGTGGAGGCAGCCTGCGTGTCCATCAATGGAAGAATGGATAAAGAGGAGGTGGTACATGTATGCAATGGAATATTGCTTCCCCATGGAAGGGAATGGGCTCTTTCCATCTGTGTTGGCATGGATGGACCTGGTGGGTAGGTATTGTGCTGACTGGACTGTCAGACAGAGGAAGACAGATGCAATGTGATTTCACTTATATGTGGACTCTAAAGAACAAAATTAACAAACAAAACTGAAACTAACTCATAGATACAGAGAACATATTTATGGTTGCCAGATGGGAGGGAGTTGAGGGTGAGTGAAAAAAAACCAGATTATAAAGTACAAATTGGCTGTTGCACAGTAATCATGAGGATGTAGGGTATAGCACAAGGAATATAGTCAATAATATTGTAATAACTATGAATGGTGTCAGATGGATACTAGAATTGTTGGGGTGATAGATAGGATGGGGTGGGGGCAAAGTGAAAAAAGTGAAGGGATTAAGCAGCACAAACTGATAGTCACAAAATAGTCATGGGGATGTAAAGTAAAGCACAGGGAATACAGTCAATAATATGGTAATAACTATGGATAGTGCCAAGTGGGTACTAGCCTAGTCAGGGGGCTCATTTCTTAAATTATACAAATGTCTAACCACTATGCTGTACACCTGAAATTAATATAAAATAATATTGAATGTCAGCTGTCATTGAAAAATTTAAAAAGGGTGGAAAAGGCGATAGGGAATAAATTTCCAGATATAAAATAAATAAGTCATGGGATGTCATGTACAGCATTGAGAATGTAGTCAATAATATTGTGACAGCATGGTACAGTATCAGATAGTTGCTGGACTTATGGTGATTACTTCTTTGGATATATAAATGTTGCATAACTATGGTGTACACCTGAAACTAATATAATATTGTATGTTAGCTATATTTTAATAAAAATCTGTTTTAAAAAGTTAAAGTCATCCAGATTGGAAAGAAAGAAAATTATGACTATTTGCGTATAACATAATCTTGTATATAGATAATGCCTAGAAATCCACAAAAAATATTAAAACTAATAAATGAATTCCACAAGGTGGGAGGATACAAGATCAATATTTTTAAAAAATCAACTGCATTCCTATACACTAGCAATGAATAAGCTAAAAGGAAATTAAGAAAGCTATTACATTTGTAAAATGTATGAAAAATAATTAAAATATCAGAAATTAATTTTACAAAAAAATGCAAGACACATATAATGAAAATAACAAAATATCAATAAAATAAATTTAAGACCTAAATAAGTGGAAATATATCAATATTAATGGATTAGAAGACATAACATCGTTAAGATGTCAAGACTCCCCTAAATGATCTACACATCCAATGCAATCCATATCAATATTCCTTCTGCAACTTTTGCAGAAATTGACACACTGATCCTAAAAGTCACATGGAAACACAAGAGACACAGAGTAGCCAAATAATCTTGAAAAAGAACAAACTTGGAGTCCATGCACTTCCTGATTTCAAAAAAAAAAAACTGGCATAAGGTTATACATATAGATCAGTGGATTACAACTGAGAGACCAAAAATAAACACTTACATTTATGTCCACTTGATTTTCAACATGGGTGCCAAGACAATGCAGTGAGGAAAGAATAGTATTTTCAACAAGTGGTGCTGGGACAAGTAGCTATCCACATGCAAAGAATAAGGTTGGAATTCCACCCCACACAATATAGAAAAATTATGAGGTGTGATCAAACAATATGGTGAATGTTTAAATTTTAAAAAAAATTATTACAGTATGAGGTAGGACAATTAAGTTCATGAACTCATCCTAAAAATGTTCTACATACTTCATTGCTGAATATCACTACAGTCACCTTCCAAGTACTCCCCTTAGGAAGCTATGCACTGATGCCAGCGCCTAGTCCACCCTTCAAAGCAATTTTGGAAATCTTTTTCTGGAATGGCCAACAGAGTTGTCGTCAGATTACCATTGATGTCCTGAATGTCATCAAAATGACATTTATCTTCAGGAAAAGAAAGAAGTCGTTGGGGACCAGATCAGGTGAGTAGGGAGGTTGTTCCAATACAGTTGTTTGTTTACTGGCTAAAAGCTCCCTCACAGACAGTGCCATGTGAGCTGGTACATTATTGTGATTATTGTGATGCAAGAGCCATGAATTGTTGGTGAAAAGCTCAGGTCGTCTAATTTTTTCACTCAGCCTTTTCAGCGCTTCCAAGTAGTAAACTTGGTTAACCATTTGTCTAGTAGGCACAAATTCATAATGAATAATCCCTCTGATATCAAAAAAGGTTAGCAATATTGTTGCAACAAGTTTGCAAATGTAATTGTCAGACCTTGTGAAAGACACATTGCCATTAATCCCCCTCCGAATACTTCCCCTCACTTGAAACACACTTACCCCATCCTTTTTGTCACTTTCTGAAGCAGTTTTGGAAGTCCTTTTTCATGAGTGTCTTTAGTTATATTGTCGTGGCTGCCTCGATGTCCTGAATCTTTTTGACTTTGCAGAAGAGTCAGAAGTCACACGGTACCAGATCCAGTGAATAAAGTGGATGAGGACACACCATAATGTTCTTATTTGACAGAAATTGCTGTATACCACAGTGATATGTGACACGGAGTGTTGTCATGATGGAGGATGATTTACAGCATACTATAAAACACACCTTCTCTCAACCGTAGCTCACACCTGGCTGACTGCACCAAACAAATTGAAACTTGTCACACATTGCTACTAAGGTTCATTGCACCACTTTCCATATTGAAGATCCCTGCCTTTCTGTTGGATGGCACTCAGCAGCAGTGTTCATAGTATTTTGTGATCACAATGGAAAGGCTCCGTGTCACACATCACTTCTGATACAGCAATTTCTGTCAAATAAAATCATTATGGTGTGTCCTCACCCACCATATTCACTGGATCTGACACCGATTGACTTCTGGCTCTTCCCCAAGTCAAAATGACCATGAAAGGTAAATGTGTTGAATCTATTCAGGACATCAAGGCAGCCATGACAGCACAACTAAAAACACTCATGAAAGAGGACTTCCAGAACTACTTCAGAAAGTGGCAAGAGCAATGGGATAAGTGTGTTTGAAGTGAGGGGAAGTATTCTGAGGAAGATTAGTGGCAATGTGTCTTTTACTGTAATAAATTTTTAATTTAAACATTCACTGTATTGTTTGATCACATCTCGTAATGCAAAGTGGATTATAAATTAAAATGCAAAAACTAAAACTATAAAACTCTTAGAAGAAAGCACAGGGATAAATCTTTCTAACCTTGGATTATTAGGAAATGGCTTCTTAGATATGATACAAAAAAAACACAACAAAAGAAAAACAGACAAACTGGACTTCATCAAAATAAAAAACGTTTATGCTACAAAGGATACCACCAAGAAAATGTAAAGACAACCATAGATTGGAGGAAAACATTTACAAATTGTATATCTGAAAATGAGCTTGTATCCATAAAATATATTTTTTAAAGTTCTTATATAGCTTAACAGTATAAAAAACAACCCAATTAAAAATGGGCAAATTATTTGAACAGACATCTCTCCAAAGATATGCAAATTAGCCCATAAGCACATGAAAACAGACTTAACATCATTAGTAATTAGGGAATGCAAATCAAAACCACATTGAGATACCACTTCACACTAACTGAGATGGCTATAATCGAAAAGATAGATGATCACAAATGCTGACAATGTAGAAAAATTGGAACCCTTATGCATTGTAGTGAGAACATGAAATGGTGCAAATGCTTTGGAAAAAAGTTTGGCAGTTTTCCAAAAGAGAGTTCCTATAGTTAAACGTAGAGTTACTATACGACTCAACAATTCCATTCTTAGGTATGTATCCAAAATAACTGAAAAAACATTTCCACTGATCTTGGTGAGCCTATCCATTCTAAATTTTCAGCCCAGTGCCTCCACCCAATGACATTTTCAATGTCTCACATGAATCTCCAACTCATCCTGTTCAAAATTAAACATCGTCTTTCCAAAACTTTATCCTCTACCAGTGCTCCATCATCCATCCAGATTCCAACTAGAAATCCAAAAATGACCCTTGACCCTTCCTCTCCGTTGTATTTCACATGCAATCAGTCACTTAATACCATCAATATTAGAATCAAATCATAATTGTCCAAGTTTACTTCTTCCCCTTCATCCCCACTCAGGACATGTAATAACCTCCTTTCAAAGAATCATTATCAGAATTCTAACTAACCTCCACAACTTCCTACTTGATCTCTTCCAATCCAATCTCCAGACCACATTCTAAAATGCTAACCTGATTATATCACTCCCAGTTGAAAATCTTCCCTGGCTCTCAAGTGCTTTTGGACTAAAATTCAAACACTTAGACTAATTTTTTATTATCTGCTCCTACCTAATTCTCCACCTTTATCTTCCATCACTTCACCACTCCTACTTTATTACCTTATCCTCTGGTGATGGAAGACTCCTTTAAATTTTTCCAGTATCCTTTGCTCTCAGACCTTTTGAACCGGTCCACACCCACTCCTCATACCTACACCCATTCCTGTTGCTAAAACTCTTATGAAGCCTTAAAGACTGAGCTCAGATGTCAACCTTTTCTGAAAGGACATCCTAGATACCTTCAATATGAGTCAAACTGCCTTCTGTGTACTCCCATGTAATCCCCGGCATTCCTCTACTATAGAATTTATGACTCTTGCAAAAATATGATTGCTCTCTGGGGAAGAAACTGTATCCTCAGCACTGAGTAAAGTGCCAACATATATAATAGTAAATGAAAATTAACTTTAAAAAGGCAACAGAGAAATGATTAGCTTATTTGTTTTTTTTTCAGACTGTATAAAACAGCATTGGAATATATATTGCCCTTTATTATTAATTTATTAAAGTTATAAAACAAAGTGTATAGTTGTATGAATGCATATGTGTGTATATGTGCATATATATAGAAACACACATATAGATTACATACTGTATGTATGTATGTATGTATGTATGTATGTATGTATGTACAGGAAGAACCTACACAGACATTTGATATTAATAGTGGATCTCTAGGACATGGGATTACAGATATTTCCTTTTTAGACTTTTCTGTGTTTTTGTATGTGAACATGTATTACTATTATAATAAATATAATTTTTAAAAGATAAACTTGTCTAATTTTTTTCTCCCTGAGTCTATCTATCTACCAAAGTTTATGAGCCATAAAGAGCAGAATTCACTCTCTCATCAGTTTTTTTTTCCTGAATTAGGCACAAAACCCACAGACTGGCTGGGCATTTCTACGGAGATCAGGGTCCTAGAGCTGTGGGCATCAGCAAAGGTTTGGGGAGCAGGTGCAACTTACGGGATTCCATCATTTTTCCCCTCCTCCCTTTTGTAGTCCCTAAAGATAATACTAAAATAAAATTGATTTGTGATGAAATAGAAAACGAATTCAGTGAGTAGTCTGAATTTCTCATTGTAAATCATTATGATCACCATTTACATATTTTAACTGCTTTTCTGTACTTTTATAAGACAGAAGATGAAGGATTTCCTCATCTAGCACTAAATATGAGAATTTCACATTTAATCAGAGTAAAAAGACAATGTTAAGACTCAAATGTGTATTTGAGAATACACATTGCACTTTGGTTCAAACATTGTTTACTCAAAAAATTATAATGGCTTCTTTAGAGCAGCAGAGATTGGAGGAAATGTCCCATATTAAAGCAGATAAAATTATGCTGTGGATAACGTAAGGTTCAAGTACTGTTTTAGAATGAGATGTGCCCTTAGTTTGTAGACTATTTTCCTGATTATGTCATTAATCTGACTGAAGCACAGGCATCAGGTCTGAATGTTACAAACTATTGTATTTCCATTGAGAAGTCTTTCATGTTTACAAAATTTAGAAAGCATTAGAAAACTGTTAGTTTATTTTTCCTTTATAAAACCATAATTCCCACATTATTTTAGATGAGGGATAAAAAATGAAAACCAAACAAACTGGTGACTACCCGCACATCTCTTTGTTTTATAGTCTTAAGCCATAGCCCAGTTGTCTTCAAGCCCCTGTCTAGAAATTTCCTAGGTCAGAAATACAGTTAAATTCAAATCCAGCCAGAGCAGGGAAATATCATCCACATGAAGACAACAGACTAGGGGAATCAAGGAAAACCTTAAAGAGGAGAATAAAACACAAAAAAAGCAGCCTGGGGCTTGAGAAAACAGAAATTTGGCACAGAAAGAAAAGGACAATGGGTGTTGCCTTCAGATATTTTGATGAGTTATTTGTATGAGTATAAACCTCAGGTCTTTTAAAGTATTATGTGACCTCCCTGCCCCCTTATTTCTACCTGCCTTTTCATCCCACCTCTTAGCATTCCCAACCTCATCCCAAATTAAGGTGTGTATTCTCTATGCTCTCCCTGGTACCATCTCCTATCAGGGACTTGAACTTAAATGTAAATTGGAAGATGGCATTTTAAAATCCAAGTATACCTGTGGCAGGATGAACAGAGCTTCAGGCTTCTAAATCTGACATTTTCCCCCTTCTCTCACCCTAGACTTTGTGCTTTGGGCATGGGAGAGTTCAAGAAACTTCTAGATTACAGGGTAGTAAATACCTTCATTTGTAGATGATTGGTTCCCTTCTAACAAACAAGAGTCCACCCATCCACATAGTTATTAGCTATGTTAATGCAATGGTAAGGCCACTTATCTGAAGGCAACATAGTGAAATAACAAAGTATTCCCCACAATTGTGATCAAACTGCCAAGGTGCCTGATCTCACTTGCGGGTGAGAAATTTTTTCTAAGAAGGCTCCTTTTAAAACGTAATTAACTCATACAGTCACTAACAAATTGCTTAGATTAGTTTCTTAGGATAGCTATGAGACAGAAAGACTCATTAGGGAATAAAACATAAAAAAAAAACCTATCCAAGGTTCTAAGGTTACAGGTTGGAGCCCAGTAAGTACAGCGAAAGGACACTGTATAAAAAGTCATCACCCTTGGGTTCCAGTACCAACTCTGGTACTTGGCCAGATGGCAAAGGACAATTCTCTGAGTTATTTTACTTGTCAACAAGTTTAAAATTACTTGCAGAATATTTCATTATAATGCCATGAAGCTAAATGAAGTAATTTACTTGACAGTTCTCTGAAAATTACTGAATACCATGCAAATAAGGAGTATCATTATTATCCTTACAGAAATATAATAATTTAGAGATTAGGTTGATTCCTGTATGGTGGACATAATGGGATGCCCTTACTTCAAGCAGGTCTGTTTCTTTTCAAACTTTTTAACTGAAGTATTATATATATTCAGAAAAAATGCACAAATTAGTATACAACTTGATGAATTTCCATTCCAATTGGTACCCATTCCAATTACCCACATACTTCCTCTTCCCCGAAGGTAATCACTGTCCTGATATCTAATGCCATGGATTAGGTTTGTCTCCTTTTAACTTTCTCTAAATGGAATCATATAATATATACTCCTTTTTATTTGACTTCCTTTGTTCAGTGTAACTTTTATGATATTGATCTCTGTTGTATATGGCAGTATTTTGCCATTTTCATTGCTGTATAGTAGCCATGTGATATATATATATATATATATATATATATATATATATATATATATATACTAACATGAGTATTTTAAATATATTTACACATTTTTCTAATGCTGGACATTACATTGTTTATAATTTGAGACTACTAAAAATAATACTGATATGAACATTCTTGTAAATGTCTTTTGGTGCACATGCATATTCATTTCTATTGGATATACACCTAGAAGTAACCTTTCCAGAACATAGGGCTTGTAGTCTCAAATATAATTGATAATGCCAGTTCCCTCAAGAGTTTTCCCAGTTTTAACTAAAGGAGTTCTAGCTACTCTGCATCCTTGTCAACACCTGATACTATCCCCTTTTCATTTAGCAATTCTGGCAAGTATATAGTGGTAAAGCTTTACCATTTTTATTTGCATTTTCCTGAATTCATATCAGTTTTATGTGTCTTGCCAGGAGTAGAATGTTAGTGTTCTTTTTGAACTGCTCCTCATAATCATAAAGAATTAAACCCATCTCTGTGGAGACAACTTGTCTTTCTCTTTGGGGATTTTAGCAGTTAGGATTAGGTATGATTGTGTCTATTTATTGCTATATTCAGTAGATTTTCCATTGGAAAAATTGCTTCTGAAAGTTTTTTTTTAATTAGATTAAAAAAATAGGGAAAATGGGAAAGTATTTCAAAGAGTCTATAAGAAGTAAAAAAAGGCATAGAAGTTCTCTCTCAAGATGGCTTACCAAACACTCTTGAGTTTAGCTTCCCTGCTTCCTCAAATCCCTTTTCTAATGACACAAGAAATAGAACGATAAAAATAAGTCCATAACAGCACTTGAAAGCTGGGTGGTGTGCTACCACAAATCAGAAAAGCAAAGAATTCCTGAAAGATACAAAGTGAGTGGGAAGAGATTGACAATGAAACCTAACAAAGCTGAGGAACTATAAATCCCACACGGCCAAAAAGGAGCTCAAAAATAGATGAGTTTTTCAAGTAGCAAATTACACAAAAAAACTAAAGGAGCATGGCCTTGGAGATGGTTCTGGCCACGGGGATCTGAACAGGTAATTAATTAAATACTGCCATTTACAACAACATGGATAGATCTTGAGATTATAATGCGAAGTGAAATAAACCAGACAAAAAAGTATAGAACCATATGACTTCACTGATATGTAGGATATAAAACTGAATGCAACAAAGGCCCAAGATAGACAAATAAAGAAACAAAAACTCATAGACATAGACAACAGTTTAGTGGTTACCAGAGGATAAAGGGGGAGAGTGGGTGGTAGAAGAAGGTCAAGAGTGTCAAATATATCATGATGGAAAGAGAACTGACTCGGAATGGTAAACACATAATGCAATATATAGATGACATATTACAGAATTGTATACTTGAAACCTATGTAGTTTTGTTGACCATTGTCACCCCAATAAATTTTAATAAAAATAAATCAAATAAATTCAAATTGCTTAGAAAAAAAATAAGGAATGATAAGATGGCTGTGCTAGAAATCCCCTCCATCCCCAAATTACTGAATCTCACATTTGTCTCCAAGTACAAAGAAGTAGAATGAAAATTCCATGCCCATACTGAACTTCTGGGCTGAAAAATTTGAACAATACTTTGGAGAACAAGCTACACTCATTATAAAGGACAGTCACTTATCTGTGCAATCCTCCAATCAAATCTGGGGGAGACCAGCACAAAGAGTGATCTTTCTGAGCCATTTTTACAAGAGACGTCTTTTGAGGACTTCAGATTTTTTGAGAAAAGAATTAAAGGATTGCAACTCCTTACGTGTTACTCCACTGCTGGTTGGACCTGTTCTTGCACCTAGGGTGACCACATAATTTCTTGTCCAAACTAGGACACTTATGAACAGCACTGGAGGCACTGTTAACAATTTTGCTTAGATGAAAGGCTTAAACCAAGGCTATCTAACGTGATCATGAATATGTGGTCAAGACTACCTATGCCACTCGTTCACAGAAACGGGCAGAAATGGCGCATATTTCCTCATGTTTTATAACTAGGTCAACTATGCTTGCTTGCTGCTCAACCTGATAGCCTGAAGGTTCTGATAAAAAAAAAAAGAAAAAAGAAAAAAAGTAAAGTAAGAAGATAATTTTTTGTGATACCGAGAGCATTTTAACATAGATTTGGGCATTGGATTATATTAATTACTGCTAATATGGCTCTGATAATTGTTTTTCAATTATGTTTATTTAAGTCCTCATCTGTTAGATTAACATGAGGAATATTTATAAATGAAATTATGTAAATCCAGGATTTGTTTTAATATATTTTAGTGGGGAGTTAGAGTACTGAGAGAAGGGAGTAAAGAATCCCTGAAATGAATTTGGCAATATATTGGTAATTGTTCAAGGTGAGTGATGAGTAAATGGAGTTTTATTGTGCTGTTATGTATGGTTTTGTACATGTTTGAAAACTCCATAATAAAAATTTTAAGTGTCATATAAGGATTTGTAAGCTTAAATTCATAAGAAAAACAGTACATGAAAAAAAATTATAGCCACAAAATTTGGAAAAGCAGAACGAGTAATAAATGATTTAGAGACCCCAGAAAGCTAAATCCTAAGGTAGCAGTGAGCAAGTCTGAAAAATAATTCCATTTGCTCCATATACTCCCAAAACATGTAAACTGGGAGGCCATTTACGTGTCGAAGTACACATCAATGTGAACTAAGACTAGGAGGATTGGTTGAAAGTCTATTTGAGAAGCATTTAGACTTCAGGACTTCCTCTTCCATGCTGCTGAGCCAAAGATCTGTGTCCATTTCACCCCGCAGAACACCATTTTGTTGGGAGATTCAAACACCAGGTATCTGAATATGGTATATGGTAGTCTATACTAAAAACAGAGAAACGTTTATATTGCAATCCCCACTTCTTTCTCTTTCCTTCCTCTGAAGACACTAGTATCATCCAGACAGGAGAAGATTTTTATCTGGAGAATTTGGAACTAATTACAACGAAGAAGATCTAAATATATTGACTTGAGATCCTGAATAGTATAGCCTAATAAGAGCACCCTACAATTGAACCTCCAATCAACAAGTCACACACACACAAACACATACACATACATATACAAACATTCCAATTGGTTTTTTATATGCCCAAACTTTATATACGAACATACATCCAAAAATCACCAGACATCTGAGGAAAGTCTCTAATAGGAAAGACAAGCCAAAACAACATTGAAAAGCAACTTAAAGGAAACAGAATCTTTTGGGGGGGGAGGGGAACAACATTATTAATATTTACAGAGTAAAAAGAGGAGCCATTTCATCCATGAAATAAGAACTGTCAACTCTTCAAAAGGAATAATCAGAGAAAAAGAAAGACCATTAAAATTTAAACTATTACAGTATAAATTAAACATTAAATAAAAATGTTAAAGGATAATATTTTAAAACTAAATGTAAAATAGAAAATATAAGAAAATTATGGGACCAGAATAGAAGGTACAATATCCACCAAATAAGAGATATGAAAAGCATAACAGAGAAAAAAAGAATTAAATTAAAATTTTTTTTCAATAAAATTTCCTGAATTGAAAGATCTAAGATTGTACTTGAAGGGACCCATTGAGTGGCCAACACAATGGATAAGACATATTACATAACACTGAACTTTCAGAACACTAAGGACAAAGAGAAGATTCTACAAGAATTCCAGAAAGAAAAAAAAAAACAGACAATGTAAAACACTAGAATAAAAATGCTTTATCCTTTTCTACAGAAGCATCAGATACAAAACAAAAGAACACTGTATTTAACATTCTAGGAGAATATATTTTCCAAGCTAAATATGCATATCTAACCAAACTATCAATAAAATAAAGACATTTTTAAGCATGTAAGTTATTAAACAACTTACCTCCAATGTACCCTTTCTCAGATAATCACTGGAAGACATGTTTCACTAGAATGAGGACATAAACCAAAACCAAAGAATATTTGGGATCAATTTAAGTCAGAGATAGAAAGAATGCCAAGAAAAAATAAAACAGACATAAAAACCCAAAACTGATATCCAGAAAGCAAGCACAGATTGGGGTTGGTTAAAATACTAAAAGAGAGATATTGTCAAGAAGATGCAACTAGTATATCCTATATAAGCATACAAAATAACAAAACAAGTATAATATGAACTTCAGGAAATTTTTTAAAAACTTAAAAAAAATCACATATGCAATAGACATCACCAATATTCCATTCTCCTATTTTCTTTTCTTTCTTGAGAATTCCACATCCCACAATCCTTGCAGTTAGACAAGGCCATGTGACTAGTCTGGGCCAATGCAACGTAAGCATAATCATTTCTGGTCTACAGTGAAAAGCCCCTGGATTTTCCACTACATTCTCTGTCCTTTGCCTTAGAGATTGTTAGTGAGCTGGTACAGCCACAAAATTAAAACATTCTGGATTGCCTAGTCCAGGGGTCAGCAAACTTTTAAGACAGAAGAACCTCCCTGGGTCAGCAAACTGTAGTTCGCGAACTGAGGCTCCGAAGTAAAATTGAAAATGAAAATAAAACTATCATAATTTCATTTATAAAATTTTCAAAGGATATTATTCACATAATGGTGATTATGTAAAAATATATTTATGGCTCTCAAATAATTATTAAATTGTGAGGGACAGGACTGGCTCTTTTAGAGGTCAGCAAACTTTTGACACGGAACGTACCCAAAGAGCTGCATGTGGCTCGTGAGCCACAGTTTGACGACCCTTGGCCTCGTCAGTGCATGAAGGACAACTGCCTGGGAGAATCACTTGATCCTGGAGTGAACTTTGTATGAGTAAAAGCCACTGGGATCCCAGGAGTTCTGGGATTACTGTGATATGGATTAGCCTCTTCTGGCTGACACAATACTTCATGTTTCTATTGTAAATAACACATATTTGTAATCATAAAGGAGTAATTATTGTTCTATCCAAAATTATAACTATATGGTGGGCATTAAGAAATGTGTTTTGTGAGAGTGCTGTGTGGGCAGAGGGAGCAAAGCATGCATGTTGGTGTAATTGAGATGTTGGGTATCAAAGAGAGCACAATCCCTCTTTCCACAGTGGAGAGTCAAAAAACAGTGCCTAAAATTCAAGGAAATAGTAATAGAAGTATGCTTTGTCCTTGGCTTTGGACCTTACTTCCTATTTTGGCACAAAGGAAAAGCCCCTCTTGAGAAGCACATCAATTGTGAACATACATTGGGTTTTACTTGCATAGATGTGACTATGAAAGTTCAGGTCTTTGACAATAGCCGAAAGTTTTTAGGTAATTTTATGCGACTGGCTTCCCTGGTTCATAGAGGTGGAGGAGGTGAAGCCATGGTGTGAAGACATCCCAGAAGCCAGATATGTGTTTCCTCACCAAACTCCCTTGCCGCAGCTCATGCAAAGAAGAGTACTCATGTGATATGAGCTAAGACAACAAACTCCTCTCTCTCCTTAATTCGGAGTTGGAACTAAAAACCTTCGGCTTAGTATGGTCTGGGTTTTTTGCTGTTATTGTTTTATTTTTGTTTTGAAATAAGACAATGCGGTGCTAAGGGGCTATGAGGTGCCTATCTTCCCCTCTGCATGGACTGAATAACAAAAGCCAGTGTGCAACAGGAGAAGGAAACAGACACTCAGGGGGATGGTATCCTGGTCCTTATAACATCTCAGTTCCTGGTCCTGTGCAGCACGTCTTATATGTGTAAACTAACTCAATTCCTTTCCTACTTGGAGCCAGAGAGTTCTTACTGCTCAAACTATGCTTACCAACTGGGACCTAAAAAGGCAGCTTCATTCTCTCCTTTGCATGTAAAACTATGCATTTCTTAAGTAGCTAGAGGAAATTAACTCATGTGGATTCTCTCCTTTGCCTAGACACTTATACAGGTAATGCTCCAACAGCTGTGTGTGTCTTCCTTGGTCTTCGGCCTCTGGTCCTTTAAAGGACACAGAAAACTTTGGGGAGTAATGTGGAACTTAACAGAAGGATTGGAGTCTGAGGTTTCACTTCAGTGTCTTCTGCCTCACTACAGCATGACATTTTATAGGATATGGAAAGAAAAAAACACCACGGCTCTCTAACATTTATATTTTTTATTAGAGGAGACTAACATTAATTATCTGTTTCCCCACTTCTAGAAGCTGCTAGAATCCTTCTGCTGACAGCATCAGCCTGGGTTTATAGCATCCCGCTCATCTGGAAGAGAGAAGGAAAGTCAAATGCATTATACCACCAAGAGGACATGAGCTAATAAAGAAAAATGATCAATTGATATTTGTGAGCAATACAGTGAAACACAGAGCAGGGTCCGCATTAGCTCCAGAGTGACCATTTTGTAGAGGGAGCACTTCTGAATCCACTTCGTCATTCTTGATTTAGCAAATGTGAGCTTTTCTTCTTTCTCAGCTAACGGCCAAAATAATTAACACAGAGTTTACATGAACTGGGAAAGTGCTGTGTTGAGAAAAAAAAGAAATTATACAAACCCGGTGGCCAAGCAGTTGGCTGCCAGAAATAGAACTGTGAACATCAGTTGATTGGAAATGCTGCCGTGTGGAGGAAAGGTGACCGAGACCCGGAAATCGGCTCTACGTTTTCCACATGATTCACACCCGTGCAAGGTGCTCAGAGTATCTCATCAGGAGGAGTAAGGAGAACAGGACCAGCCTGGGGTTAAAAAATCTCAGATGAAAGGAATTCGTTATTTAAATCACCATTAAGGAGTACATTAAAACAGAAAAGATTTAAAGGGCTTCATTTGACACTGCCCGTTCTAAATTCATACCAGAGCTAAATATTTTAAGCTCGTTATACCTTTGTTTGCCTTTGAAACTGAAAGGGACCCAAGAGATCATTTGGTTCCTCATTCTTGCTTTAAATGGCAGAGGAAGAGGATGGTCAGAAAGGTTAAGTGCAGGTCCAATTTAAGCAGCTAGTGAAGATCAGGAGAGAGTCTCAAAGCTGGTCTTCCTGGCACCTAATTAGTGCTCTTCCCACCGCACTGGGTTTCAGGTAAATTGTGTGAGAGCACCGGTATGAAAATAGGGATAATGTCACACGCAAAGAGACTGGTGGTCGCCGGGGAATACCGCCTTCCCACTTGTTAGAAGGCAATCTTTCTCTTCTATAAAGGGAACAAGGGCCTTCTTTTTGAAAGCTCTTCAAAGGTGCAGACGTGTGAACTTCGAACCAAGTGCTAAGGCGAGTGTATTGCCTAAGCAGTAAAAAGAAATGGCACTAGTAAAATCAGGTGATTTCACGTATGCATTTTATTCTCTGGAATCCACATAGCTTGATAATAAAGGGGGGGAAAATCAGTCTTCTTGTCACCACAATTGAACTGCAACTCCATTACTAAATCAATACTCCTGCTTAGCAAATGTCCCTTCTGAAGTAGCCTGGCCACACAAATTAAAACAGTTTGGGGAGGGGAGAGTGGTAATTCTGGGAAACATGGGGAAAATAATGACCTCAAAACAGAATTTACTTAATAGACAGAACTGAGGCTGGGTGGATAGGGCTGTGGCTGAATAGGGTGGGAATGACTTACATTATGATAAACTTTTTAGGAAAAGTAGGACAGGGGCATTTTGGTTTCAAGACAGAGGATACCATGATCTAATGCATCTTTTCTCCAAGAAAATAGCTATGCTACATTTTCATGGTCAATAGTGCTCCATTTGTAGGTGCCCCTTGTCTCAAAAATCCCATTTGGCTTATCTGTTTGCTCCTCCTTACATGTATCTCAAAAGCTGTAACAGATTCGAGGAAATAGATGACCCAGTCACAAATGCTCACTTCTCCAGGGACCTGCCTTTAAATTGACCTTGAGCTTTACAAACCAAAAAGAGCATTTGTGTAACTCTGGGTAATATTAAATCTGGACAATTTTTTTTTAAAAAAAGGAAGGTGGGATAGGCAGAGTTGGCAAAAGGAAATAAATACGCAGTCAAACCAACAGATAAGAATGCCGCCTCCTACTAAGCTGCTGATTTGTTGTAGGGCGTAAGTGGTTACAGGAAAAGCCTGTTTAAAGCAATGCCACACAATCATCAGGCTTTTACAAGAAATTTAAAAATGTGAACTTGTCAACTTTTGTGTGGCTTTTTATTTCTGCTCTTTTAATTTGCAAGATTTTGGGGGGCTTGAAAAGAGAAAGAAGAGCCTGGGGTTCAGTCAAGTGGTATAGACGTTAAGGAAAATTTGATTGTTTACTAATGAATTTTAATGTACTCAGATATCACCTTTTTTCTAAGTCCTTGGCCTCTGGAGAGGAAACACATGTGGTACTATTGTTGGGATTATGGGCTACCAGCGAATAAACTGAAACCTAGTTTTGTATGATTTGTGGCATAAATAGAAAGCTTTGCTATCATGCAAGGGGAATTCCCACAGTTAATGTTCAATGGCCTGTGTAGGATATGGCAGTTTTTAAATCTCCAACTGCCAACTACAGATGAGGACTATTTTAAGAAGTATAAAAAGGTAAAGAGAAAGTAAAGAAAAATTAAGGCTAAAGTTTGATTTTGTAATGACAATCTGAAATAAATGAATATCCAGAATTTTTGAAAGGTATAACATAATAATTACGGCTTAGATTTATCTAGTACTTTCTAAGTGCTATGCATAGTGTGGCAGATTGAAGATGGCTACAGATTTATTGATATTTCATGGAAATGTGGGGTCTATAGCTCCTTCTTAAATCTGGGTTGATTCTGTGCTAGCTTTAGCCAGCTGAATATAGCAAAAGTGTCTCTGTGTTAGTTTCTGGATGCAGCCCTTAGGAAGCCATCAGCTCCATGTCCTCTTACTTAGAACACTCTTTCTGGAAGCCCTGAGCCTCCACATAAGAAATCTGATTATTCTGAGAACCTGCTGACGGCATCATACGTAGGAACTCTGGTCTATAGGTCCAGCTTTCCAGTCATCTCTACCATATGCCAGACATGTAAATGAAGCCGCTTGGAACCACCACCCCCAACACACACCCACACACACCCACCTAAAAACTACCGAGTAACTTCAGTTGATGAAGTAAAAGAAGAATGAAATAAAAGACCTACCCCATTGAGATCTGCCTGTCTTCTTGACCCACAAAATTGTGAGATATCATCAAATGGTGGTTTCCAAAGCCACTAACTATTGGGATGGACATCAGAAAATTAAATATGTATGCAAGCTTTTTACATGTATTAACCTATTTAATCCTCGCAACAACCTAATTTGCCCCATTGTAGAGATAAGCCTGAAGAAACTGAAGCTTCATGAGATTAGGTAACTTGCCCACAACCACATTGCTAGTGAAGGACAGAGCAGAGTCAAGTTCAGGCAATCTGATGCCAGAATCTATACGCTTCCACCTGGTATTTTGTCTATCTATCCTGAAAATAATTGAAGAAAATTCCCAATCAAAAAATATTCATGAAGTGCTCTGAAATACTGTAAAGCCCTCTGATAGGTATCATGTGGTAGGGGAGGCATGATCACAGATATTAATATAGCCATCCAAGCTAATAACAGAAGACATGCTCTGATCCCCTACTCAAAATAATCTGCCTTCCCTGGACTGTCCCACCTCTTCTTCAATTATTTCTACCGCTTCACCCCAATTATCTCCTTTAGAACTTAAACCTGTCTGAAATCACCTCATTTGGTTGCCTATTGTCTTTCTCTCCTTTTGGAACTTAAGCTCAGTGGAGCTGGTTTGGTATGTCTTGAACAAACTGTATCTCCAGCTTCATTTTATTCAGTAAAAAGTTAACTAAACGTTGAATAAATTCTCTCTTGCTCTTTGGGCTAGGCTGTTAGCTCTAAAGTGCTAAATGTATACAGGCTAAAATATGGAAATATTGAAGAAAAGGGCCCAGAAGAAATCTCTAGGGGCATTTCTCCCTTTTTCAGTGAAAACACGCCATTTTAGATAGAGCAGGTGTTCTTAACTTGAGATCAGCAGGTCATATTTAAATGGTCCATAAGCCCCTCAAAATTGTACCAACATCCTATGTGTATGAATTTGTGTGTATTTATCTTGGGAGAAGACTATAACTTTCATTGTATTATCAAAAGAATCCTCAATTCAAATCTTCATATTTGTATAGAATCACAAAAGACCCTGAATAGCAAAGCAATCCTAAGAAAAAAGAAAAAGCTGGAGGTATCACACACCCTGGCTTCAATTTCTGCTACAAAGCAACAATAATCAAAACAGCATGGTATTGGGCCGGCCGAGTGGCGCGATGGTTAAGAACTGGTTTGGGACGCCAGAGGGTCCCGGTTCGGATCCCACATATGAGGGCCAGTGACACTGCCCTCCACAGCTAAGATGCTGAACAACAGCTCAACCTGGAGCTGGGCTGCCATGACTCGCCGCGTAGGCTGCAGCCCCTGTGGCAGTGGGTTGCCATGGGCTACCGTGTGTAGCCAGCAGCCAGCGTGAGCGGCCGTCCAGAAGCCGGCGACTGATCTGCCTCGCCCAGGAAGAGCGCAATGATGGTGCCAACTTGGGCCAGTGAAGCAACGTCCTCCACAACTAGACTGAAGAACAAAACAACAGCAACTTATCTGTTCCCCTTCCCCAATTCCCCAGCGCTGTTCCCATCCCCCCAATTCCCCAATAAAAATCTTTAAAAAAAAAAAAACAGCATGGTATTGGCAGAAAAACAGACACATAGACCAATGGGATAGAATTGAGAACCCAGAAATAAACTCACATATATGAGGTGTGATCAATAAATCCGGTGAATGCTGCTGCCGAGTGCCATCCAATGGAAAGGCAGGGATTTTCAATAACAGAAGCAGCACATCAAACCTTAGTAACAGTGTGTGACAAGTTTGAACTTGTTCAGTGCAGTCAGTTGAGTGTGAGCTACAGTTGAGAGAAGGTGTGTTTTAAAGTATGCTGTAAATCATGGATCACAAACAACGCATTAACAAGAAATTTTGCTTCAAACTGCAAAAAAGTACTGAAGAAACACATGAAATGTTAAAATTAGTTTATGGTGATGCTGCAGTGACCATGAAGATGATTTACAAGTGGTTCAAGCGATTTTGTAATGGTTGCAAATCGATCAATGACGAGGAGAGATCTGGACATCTTTCATATCAAAAAACCCAAGAGAATGTTGAGAGAGTAAGTAAAATGATTTGATAGAACAGGTGATTGACTATTAGGGAAATTTCTGAGGATCTGAATATCTCTTACGGTCTGTTCAAAGCATTTTAACAACAGATTTGAACATGAGGCGAGTGAGCGCAAAATTTGTTCCATGCGTTTTGACTATCAAACAAAAGCAACGGTGTTTGGCAATTTCATTGGAGTTTCACGATTGTGCTGCTTCAGAGTCCAGCTTTTTAAGATATGTCATCATGGGAGATGAAACTTAGGTCTATGGTTATGATCCTGAGACCAAGGTTCAGTCAGACTTCTCAATGGAAATCACCCAGTTCTCCTCATGTGAAAAAAGTGTGTCAATCAAGATCTAACATCAAGGTGATGTTAATTGTGTTTTTTGACCTTGATGGAATTATGCAAGCTGAGTTTGTAACCAGAAATAATAAGGTGAACTCAGGACGTTATAAGGGCTTAGTAGAGCATTTATGAAATGATCTGCATAGAAAACGGCCTGAGAAATGGGCAAATGGTTTCATCTTCTATCATGACAATGTTCACTGTCACACATCACTTTTGGTACAGCAATTTCTGTCAAATAAAAACATTATGGTGTGTCCTCACCCACCTTATTCACCAGATCTGGCACCATGTAACTTATGTCTCTTCCCCAAAGTCAAAATGACCATGAAATGTAAACGTTTTGAATCAATTCAGAACATCAAGGCAGCCACGACAGAACAACTAAAGTTACTCATGAAAGAGGACTTCCAGAACTGCTTCAGAAAGTGGAAAGAATGATGGGATAAGTGTGTTCGAAGCAAGGCAGAATAGTTTGAGGGGAATCAATGGCAATGTGTCTTTTAATAAATTTTTTATTTAAACATTTACCATATTTTTGGATCACACCTCGTATGGGCAGATAATTTTTGACAAAGGAGCCGAAAACACAACAGAGAAAAGAAACCCTCTTCAATAAGTGATGATGGAAAAATTGGAAAGCCACATGCAGAAGAATGAAATGATACTGCTGCCACCGTGTACCAAAATTAACTTAAAATGGATCAAAGAACTAAACACAAGACTTGAAACAATAAATGCATAAAAGAAAGCATAGGTACTAAAATTATGGACCTTGGGTTCAGAGAGGATTTTATTAATTTGACCTCAAAAGCAAGGGAAGTAAAAGCAAAAATAAATGAATGGGAGTATATCAAACTAAAAAGAAGCTTGCACACAGCAAAACAAAACAAAACAAAACCCATTGACGAAACAAAGAGGCAACCAACCAAATGGGAGAAGATATTTGCAAACTCCTCTGATAAAGGGCTAATAATATCAAAAATATATACAGAACTTGTACAATTCAACAACAACAACAGTAACAACAACAACAATCCAATTAAAAGCTGGGAAGAGGATCTGAATAGACACTTCTCCCAAGAAGATAAATGGCCAACAGACATATGGAAAAATGCTCAACTTTACTAGCTATTAGGGAAATGCAAATCAAAAACAATGAGATACCACCTCATACCTGTTAGAATGGCTATTATCAATATGACAGTTAAAACAAGTGCTGGAGAGGGTGTAAAAAAAAAGGAACCCTCATACACTGCTGGTGGGAATGTAAATTGGTACAGCCACTATGGAAAACAGTATGGAGGTTCCTCAAAAAACTCAGAATAGAATTACCATATGACTCAGCAATCCCTCTTCTGGGTATCTACTCCTCACCAAAAAAAATCTGAAAATATTTGTCTGTAAAGATATATGCACCCCAATGCTCATTGCAGCATTATTCACGATGGCCAAAACATGGAAAAAATGAAAATATCCTTCAAGAAATGATTGGATAAAGATGTGGTACATATATATAATGGAATATTACTTGGCCATTGACAACAACATGGATGGATTTTGAAATTATAATGTTTAAATAAGTAAGACAGAAAAAATCAAGATGCATATGACTTCACCCCTATGTGGGGCATAAAACTGAAAGCAACAAATGAACGAGATAAACAAACAAACAAAATCTCATAAACACAGACAATAGTTTAGTGGTTACCAGAGGGTAAGGGGGGTAAGGGGGTGGTAGATGAGGGTAAAGGAGACCAAATATATGGTGATGGAAGGAGAACTGACTCTGGGTGGTGAACACACAATGTGATATATAGATGATGGATTATAGAATTGTACACTTTAAACCTATATAATTTTATTAACCAATGTCACCCCAATAACTTAAATTTTTAAAAAGTGTGAAAAACTGTTAAAAGAAAACAGACTGTCACCTTTTTCCCATTGTTATTGATTAAGAAATACATTTTTCTTTTCTTTTTTTTCTTTTTGGGGGGATGGGAACAGCGCTGAGAAATTGGGGGAAGGGGAACAGACAAGTTGCTATTGTTTTGTTCTTCAGTCTAGTTGTGGAAAATGTTGCTTCACTGGCCCAAGTTGGCACCATCATTGTGCTCTTCCCGGGTGAGGCAGATTAGTCGCCGGCTTCTGGACAGCCGCTCACTGTAGCTGCTGGCTGCTCACACTGGCTGCTGGCTACACGGTAGCCCATGGCAACCCACTGCAGCAGGGGTTGCAGCCTACGCTGTCGCCGGCGACTCACGGCAGCCCAGCTCCAGGTTGAGCTGTTGTGCATCATCTTAGCTGTAGAGGGCAGTGTCACTGGCTCTCATATGTGGGATCTGAATCGGGTCCCTCTGGCGTCCCAAGCCAGCTCTTAACCAACGTGCCACTCGGCCGGCCCAAGAAATACATTTTTCATAAGGTTCCAATATGTGGTCTGTCACACACACACAGGAAAAAAAGGAAAACAAAAGTTTCATGAAACAATTTTTCCTCTAATTTTATGCAGTGCACACTGATATTTTCTATTTTATTTTATTCTAATTCACATTTAAAATGCTGGTGTTGACCCTCAAAATTGATTTCACAACTCACAAGTGAAAAAACATGGTTATACTGACAGCTAAGCCACTTTTTTTTTTTTAAACCAATTTTAGCTCTCCTTAGAGAGGAGATTTTAGAATCAGTTAAGAGAAGGAAGTATGGCACCTGGACAGATAGGTGAAGACATATCTGAGGGCAGATGTGAGCTTGTGAACTTCTCAATCATACTGTGTGGCAGTTAGTTGCCCACACCCCTCTGGGTAAATTCCATTTTCAGAAAATGCATTCCCGTAAGTGTAATATAAGATAGGACTTTGTGAGTGTGGATATGCATATCCATTGGTGAGCTCACAGGTTTCAGGAGGTGCAGAGTGAAGAGGGTGAGGCATGTGATAGTTTGATCTTTCACAAAGGAAGTTCTTTGAGAGTATATCCTGTGGTGAATCTACAAATTACCTACAGGACTTCACACGGCATCCTGTGGGTACACTGAATAGGGAGGCAACCAGCACAAGCAAAAGATCACTGCACTCTGAATCAAAAGAAGTGGGTTGCAGTCCTAGTTCTACCACTTGAGCAAGTTATACAAGCTCTCTGAGCTCCAACTCCTTATTCTCAAAAGTGATAAAAACAAAGGAACTCCGTTCACCTAACAGGGTTATTATGGTGAAGCACAAATGAAATAAGGACTATACAGGCCTAGAGAGTCTCTATTATTTTCTCCTTAAACTATTAATGCCAAATAGTCTAATAGTTATTTACAAATAACCCATATGCATTCAATAAATACCTTTTTTCAGGCTAATAATTATACAACCTCCTTAATCTATATTTAATTTACATTTCAAGAATTTCACTGAATGGCTGCTGCCTCTTTTCCTTAGAGCTCACCCACTCCATCTTCTCAAGAGAAGAAAGATTTTAATTTCCTCAGAATCTTACTAGCAAGCAGCAGCATCTTGGAATGGTGGGAAGTAGAGTTGCTTAATGAGACGGAATAAAGGCAGAGGAGAAGAGAGTTAATGGCAGAGGCAGCTTTGGTGTGGAAGAAAAATCTGGACTTTGGAGTCAGAAAGCCCATTGTTTAAACCTCAGACCCTTAATTTACTACGTACATGTTATAGGTTCAATTGTGGCCCCCCTCACCCAAATTCATGTTGATGTCATATGTGACTCTATTTGGAGAGAGGGTTTTAAAGAGGTAATAAGTTAAAATGAGGCCATTAATGTGGACTTTCATTCAATATGGCTGTAGTCTTTATGAGAAAAGATTAGGACACAGGCATGTAGAGGGAAAAACCTTGTAAGAGCACAGGGACAACACAGCCATCTACAGGCCAAGAAGAAAGGCCTCAGAAGAAACCAGCCCTATCAATACCTTAACCTTAGGCTTCCAGCCTCCAGAACCGTGACAAAACTAATTTCTGTTGTTTAAGCGACATTATCTGTGGTACTTTATGACAGTCCAAGCAAACTAATATACTATGTAACCCGGGATATGCCATAAGCATTAAATTTTGTAAAATGTTTTTTATAAATTATTATGGACATTTATTTTGTCTTTATTTTCTCAGAAGGAAGAGGACTTTGTCATAAGGAAAATCGGGCAAAGCAATTATAGATTTCTGGAAATGAAAGCTGTGTCCATGCACTGAGAAAATGAGTAGTGCCTTCATATCACTTGCTTAAATCCCTTTGCTTGGAAACCCTCTTTGTATGCTCTGTCTGGCCAGTATATGTCTTTGAATGAGTAGGGAGAATCTGATGACTGCAAAATCATGGCAAAAGCGAATTACTACTTGATTTCATAAATGGGCTCACCATCTTGCCCCTGGGGAAAGTGATGAAGAACCGTGACAGCCCCTCTCCTTACTGGACACTAACCTGGTATCCCAGGAGCTCAACTATAAGCAAGATCCCTCCGACATCCCTCCATCACCAAGTAAACACAGCCAGCTTTGGGGCAGAGTGCCACTCCAAACAATGACAATTCCACTCATCCAATGGAGGACAGGAAGAGCCCAGGTTATTTTTGTGTAGGAAGTGAGCATTGACTTGATATAGAATAAAAAGCATGTGAAACTTTATCTTGATATCCTAAAATTTCTTTCTATGTTCTATAGAAGAAGGTAGCCCCAGTTTGTTTTCTCACAATTTATAATAGGAGGGTGTGGGAGCATAGAAATGCATGTGTCCTTACACACAAAATAGTAATTGTAGATATCCATAGGTTTGGAGATTTTAAAAAGTAATCTTACCTTTTTCTATTACTTTCCAAATATTCTAAAATACCATATATTAAATTTATAACCAAAAACATTAAACACCCTAGAAATGTATGACTTGTAATTGAGTAAATGATGCTGGGAATCATCATGAATAAATATATAAATAAATGACTGAGTTACCATTGATTAATTTGAGAATAAATGCTAATTTTATAAAAAGTGACTCTGCTTGAAACAAACTCATAGATACAGAGAATATTTTGATGTTTGCCAGATGTGAAGGGGATTCAGGGTGGGTGAAAAAGGGAAGGGATTAAGAAGTACAATTTGGTAGTTACAAAATAGTCATGGGGATACAAAGTAAAGTATAGAGAATATAGTCAATAATATAGTAATAGCCATGTATAGTGCCAGGTGGGTACTAGACTAGTCAGGGGGATCACTTCTTAAATTATATAAATGTCTACCCACTATGCTGTACACCTGAAATTAATATAAAATAATACTGAATGTCAACTCTAATTGAAACTTTTAAAAGGGGAGAAAAGATAAAGAAAAGTAAGAGATTTAAAGTTCCAGATATACTCGTAAAACAAATAACTCATGGGGGATGTAATATATAGCATAGGGAATATAGTCAATAATATTGTGATAGTGTGGTATGGTGTCAGATGGTTTCTGGACTTATCATAGTGATCACTTCTTTAGCATAGGGAATATAATCAATAATGTGGTAATAACTCTGTATAGTGCCAGGTGGGTACTGTTGAATAACTATGAAGTACACCTGAAATGAATATAATATTGTATGTCAGCTATATTTTAGTAAAAATCCCCCCCCCCTCCAAAAAAGAGAGAGAAAAACAAGACTCTGCTCTCTTTCATAGGATGAATGAACTGGGCCATTCAGGAACCACAGGGAGCCTTCTAGGGCACCCTGCTTTGGAGAGGCCAGGCTAGGGTATTGCCACATGTCATCCTGTTATGGCTGCCTCACAGATCCTTCTGATAATAATATAACCGAACACAAACCTTGGAGGTCATGTCTAAAGAGTTTACATACATCATGTCTTTAAAACTCCTCTTGCTATGGCAGGGAATTGCCATTTAATTATCTGAAAGAGGAACTTCACTGGGCATTCTTATGTCTTATGATGCCAGGGATTTCTTTCCACACTCTAGATTTTGAAAATGTGATAAGATGAGGCTGAAGGTAGGATGATAAATGATCAGTAGTCCCTTTTAGGAAAAACAAGTTAGAACCACAGCTGAAAGTCCTCATAATGGCCGCTAGTGCTCACATTTCTTAGACATCAATGAATTTAAAGCCATATCACCAGATACAGCATCCACAAAAATACATTATGTGGAACCTTGATTGTCAAAGACAAATCAAATATGTATAAGGCCAGAATATACCCATTTGCATACACAATAGCACAGTAATTGTATCACCCATAGCTTTGTAGCATTGTTTTAAAAATAAAGCATGGCTTTGGAATCAGGTGCGTTATCTGGATTAAATTTTCCTCCACTACTAACTGCTGTGTGACCTCATGCAAGTTTTCCTTTCATTCAAGAGCTATTTATTGACTGATTTTCATGAGCCAGGCACTGAGCTAGATACAGGGAGTGTAACCATGGACATAACAGCCATGGTCTCTGCTACTATGGAGCTTAGGCTGGTGAGGAGACAGGCATTGAAAAAACAATCACAGAAATGAATGTAGCAAAACAAAAACCTGGTAACTTACACTTATTCCCCAGCTTTCTGAACAGTTCTGGTGGCCGGATTGTCTGTATAGACCAAGGTATAAGGGTTGGAGGTTTGTGGATAGAAGCGAGACCAGAAAAAATTGATACACATTCTGAAGGGGGCATGAAAGTGTTATTGCCTCAGGGAGTCGAGGTGGCAATTCTCCTGCACCTGCACTGGTTAGATCCTGCCAGGTGGCAGAGCCAAGGTGTGGAGGGGTAGGCAGAGGTTTTAAGAAGAGTTCCCACAGAACTTTGCAGACCAGGATTTTAGAATAAAATTTAAAACAACGCACAACCGTACGTTGTTCCTTCTTTTGGCCTCCAAGTCATAAGAAGTGCCTTCAAAATGTTTTGTTTTGTATTTAATAAATGTTAAGGATTTTGGACTTACAATGAAAAATTTTGACAGGACTAGGCCTACAGAAAAATCGGCAAGGGACTGACACAAAATCTATCCATGGACAGTGGGTATGACATAGATATAGATATATATATATAGATATAGATAGATATATAGATGATATATATAAATATACATACAGATATAGATATACAGATAGACATACAGAGACAGAGACAGATACAGATATAGATATAGATAACACTGCTGTGAGCACAGAGAGCAAAAGAACTTAGTTTAGATGAATGAGTTGAGGACACTTGGAGAAGCAATGTTTTAGCAGAGACCTAAATAAGGAGTAGGAGGAGCCAGGCAGGCTCTGAGGCAGAGCTGCAGGCAGCCTGATAGAAACAGCGCGTGTGAAAGTGAGACAAGTGCGGTGTTCTGAAAAGGAAAGCCCCGCCTGAGCCTGGAGCATATGAACCAGGAGAGGGTGGTAAAAGATGAGGCTGGAAAAGCAGGTGGGGTCAGAGCAGGCAGGATGTGTAAAATCACAGACCAGGATTTTACAGAGAGGAGCAATGTGAATCGATATGCATTTTTAAAGGGTAATTCTGGCTCCTTTGTAGCTTGGACGGGAGCCAGAATGGAAAGGAGAACCCTTACCGCCAAAGGCTAAGTGAAGGAGGGTAGTGCCTTGAACTAGCATGTTGACCCTAGATATGAAGCTAAGTGGACTGTTTGAGTTGTATCCTGGGGATAAAAGCAATAGGGCTGGTGATGATGTGAGTATGAGGTAAAGGGATGGCTGACTTAACAATAAAATGAGCAATAAAAAAAATCCACAACACTAGCTCACAGTGAACGTTAAATAAGATAGTGCATATCAGGTGCACGTAGGAAGAACTCACTGTATGTAAGCTGTTATTATGACAAAAGTAGATACAATAATAAACATTTGAAAACAATTTGCAGTCTTCCTCAATTGCCCAGAAAATGAGTATCTTTATACTGGTTGGGCATTGAAGAAAATTGAGGGGTGGTAATAGGCTAATTTTGAATCATCATCTCCCCATAAATACGTATGTTTTTGAAGGCACTGTCATTTTCCACTTGTTTGAAATGGCTACCTGATAACTTCACTGAGTCTTGGAAGCAACTTCAAGTAGGAGGAGAATTGCTTAGGCTCCTGAATGCCCACTAAGGAATCAAAGTGATGACAGAGTAAAGAAGAATGAAAATGCTCACTGAGGATTTGCTTCCATGTAAGTAATTCAGAGCTTCATAAAGTGGATTCATTCTTTACGGTTCACACAAATAAATGCAACTGAAGGATTTGGTAACCTAATTTTTGGCCTCTATATCTTGAGATCACAATTCTGAGAAAGATTAATGTAGTTTTCTTCCATGACAAATACTTGACCTTTTGTAAAGATGTCATTTTCTCAACACGGCTGCAGGAATGACAGGAGGGATGAAGGGTCAGGGAAGCCAGTGAGTGCTACTGGCATCTCGAGAACAGTAAAATGGAAATTGCAAAAGTGCTGTGCGGGAGACAGAAAAGCAGATCTCTCCCCATCACTTTTCTAAACCAACAGACCCCTCTCCCCTGCCGCTCCACACACACACACACACACACACACACACACACACCCCCTCATCACCAAGGCCTCTGGTTTTTCCTCAAACAAAATAAACATTGAAAGGTAATTTTCCCCCTCTTGAGGTTGCTACACGTGTCTTTCTACTTGTCAGCCTTGCTGTTTTTAAAGTTTTAGTCATAAGCAAAGAAGGAAGCATAGGTATTCTGGAAGAGTCCTCACTCGGGTCACAATAGTGTGATAAAATTTCTCAAGGCTCCTGGCAGGTGGAACTGCAATACACTATTAACTCTGACCACACAGGACTCAGTAAGACTTTCGAAAAACTTGAACAGACTCACTGAGCCACCCATATCAGTCTCCCTGATTGGCATTGATTTATTTTCAAAGTTTCTGCAAGAATTAATTGGTCATTATGTATAACATCCTTCTGGGATGAATCAATGCTATTATCCCTGGTGTAGTTCAATACTACAATATTATCTCAATAACTTCTCCATCTCCTGACTGTGTTCCCTGGTCTGCAAGGCTGTCTTCTTGCCATGACAGCTTGTAATGCAGGTTTGCTACTGGTTTTTTCTTTTTTTTTCTTTTAAATGCCTTTGTGCTAGTGGCTTCTGTACGAACTAGTAAAATGGTCCCCTGCCAATCCACAACTTAAGAGGGTTAGACCTTTAATACCTTTAATGCCATTGGCTGTCAGCCACTCCAAGAGTGCATGACTGTTAGAACAGTCCACTAATTCCCACGGATTGTCCTTGTGCCCCTTGTAAAGCTGCCGAGAGCACTCGGAGTCTCACGCTACCCTCTGACATGGGAATGGGGCTGAGAGGTCTTATGAGGATGGGTGCGTGATTCCCAGCACTACTGCCTATTTGTGCATACAACAGAAAGTCCCCTTATTACAATATACTGTAAGCATCTGCCTCATCTGAAGTAAATTTCTATTCATTTCTGTGTGCTTTGTGCCAGTCACAGAGTGTGCTTTCAACAATGTGTGATGGATTGGACTGAATGCAGTTTAAATCAGGAATACTCTGCCCATTTGGCTTTCTCCTTTCCCCCAGGTCAATAAGATGGCAGCTTACCTGGTTGTTATTTTCCAGGTACTCTCAGATGCAAGTGGCAAAAAGCCGGGTAGGTGTGATGAGAACTGATACTGTACTTCTCCTGTTCCCAGGCTTCTGGGTCATTGCCACAGGAGAAAGTGGCAGTGAGCCAGAACAGCACACAGAGGGGGAGGCTCTGCCTCATGCTACAGAGACCCATAATTATAACTTACTCAAGGCTAGAATGTTAGGACTAAAGGAATACATTCGATGCATTAACAATTCTGGAATATTCTGACAGAATCATCATAGGATCAGAAGTCAAGCAGAAATGAGAGAAAAGTTAACCACTTTACCACTTAGCTCCAGGAAATAAATCTCTGCGTTTAACTTTTTTGATTCACATACGTAAACCCTTTTAAAAATAAGAATAATACCGCCTATGAGTTGTGACTTTCCTTTTGATCCCACATTTGCAGCAAATCTGTACTGAAAAGGTAAGTTGAAAGACTGTCACGGGGGCGTTGGGAGGCTGGGCTGCCTATCATGTAGAATGAAGCCACAGGGCAGGAGCTCAGCTGCAGAACAGCAGCCATGACAGTCCCGGAGGAAGAAACAGCTCTCATGGAAGCAGCAGGTAAGCGTGCCTGAGAAAGGAAGAGATGTGATTTCTGAGGTCTAGGGTTCAGAGTGAAATATTTGTTATAGCAGTAACCACTGCTATAACAAATCCTGTTGTTATAAACACAAATCACACACATAGGCACGCGCACACACACACACACACACACACACACACACACACACACACACACTGAGAATATTAGTGACACAAGTAACAGATATCCATAGGTGTCCTGATTGGCCAAATTTACATAATTTCTACTAAATGGCTCAGATAGATTTAAAAATTAAATTTGGATTGGCGACTTATGACAACGGTATCACTGAGTGCCCAGAGACAATTTGCATGGTACTACTCTCTCCAGCTCCTCCCTTGACCTTCTTTATTCCATCCTTTCTAATATCTGTAACCCATATTCATTTAATTTGTGAGTGCTGCCATTGATATGTTGTGGACATAGTCTAAGCTCAATGATGAAATGGAGTTAAAATAAAAGCTCAACATTTCTTGTTGCGTTCCACTTCCTGAATAAACAATTGACCAGAAGTCAAAGCACCTGTGCACTAGCCCAAGTCCGACTAATGACAATCCATGTGCTTAGTCCCATTTGCTAACTCATTAAGGCAACTTCTGAAGGAATTTGAGCCTTGGTTTTTCAAATGTAAAATGGAACTAAGAATATATTTTCTGTCCACCCAATAAGGCTGTAGAATCGAGTGAGATCATATACATGAAAGCTTTTTACAAACTGTACAGTGCTATAAAATATCCTTGAATTTGTATTTATGGTCAGGAGGTATGAAATTTTATTTAGAATAAAAGTGAAATGATAACACAAGGTGATTATTTGAAAGTGTAATGATAAAAACTAGAAAACTGTCTGCAAGAACTAAATCAAAATGACAACATCAGCAATAGGATGTTTAATTAATGTGATTCTATTTACATCACTGCTTAAGTTGGGTAGAGGCATGGTGACATTTGAATTTTGTATAATTATCAATATACTGTTGGTTTACTACCAAAAGTTTGCCTAGTAAATATCACAAATACTAAGCTAATATTGAGACACCATAATATCACCTTCCTGTGACACCCCCAAAATCTGTACCATGCTTTAAGTTTCATTTTCTGTTTACTATGCATTCTTCAAAGTTATGAGGAAAATAATAGAAAGGACAAGTCAACAATGAACATTCTTTCCAGAAAAATAAACAGCGAATTGGACTGTTGTTGAGTATCACATGTAAAAAAAAACACGAGGTAATTTTTCTGCCCATCTTGGCATTTAAAAGCCCTCAGCATTCAGATTCTGAGTTTTCTTTGTTGAAGTACACCAAAAGAACTGGAAGAAATTCAGTCAATGGCAACCAAATTAAAAAGTTTAGTAAATAAAGATGAGTTGAGAGAATGGAGTCATCTTAATTATGAGTAAAACAAAGCAAAAAGCATGACAAAAAGTCAAGGGAAAATAGATAATAAATTCAGAACCACTTTACAGAGCAAGCAAAGGATAAAATATTATTCGTTAAAGTTCTTCCTGGTAGGACCCATTGTTACAAAAGAAAATATACAGCGACATGTCAATTATCCAGTTCCATTTTAGCGTAAAAGGTCCCATTTTTAAGAATTAACCTGAGGATCATAACTGTAATATTCCACAATGCCAATTTGTTTGACATGCCTAAGTCACTTCCATTCTTTCTTTTCTTCCATGGATGGCAGAAATAAAGATGCAAATAACCTAGACACCACCCCTCAATACTAAAGTGTTAACAGTGAAAAATACAGGTAGACATCACAGAATAAATAATTTGCATTTTATTGCTAAATTATCCAAAATCTCATGGAAGTGTCACCCCTATGTTATTCATGACTGCAGGGAGACTAGTAAAAGATGTTTCATGAGGAATAGCATGGCTTCCATGTTTCTGCACAGTGGGCAATTTATGTTCATTGTGGACACCAGGCAGGAAGTATTTATTCCTGACAAAGAAGGTGTAAAATGTCCTGCTCTCCTGTTGCCCCTGAGGTTGCTGCTACCACAGAGAGAAAAGAGTTGCCAAAGAGAACACAGACCCCAGTGGAAGACTGAGACGTGAGAGGAGAGGAACACAGCATGACATGGCCAGAGAGAGCATTGGGTGAGAATGTAGACAAAATCGGGTCTTAAAATCAGTCAGTTGAGAAAGATTCAGCACATTATGCATTCTGATTAAATACATATGCCTGAAATAAAAGGTAAGGATAAAAAAGTAGACAGACATTCTACTGAAGATCACACGGGACAAGGGAAATTACAAGGCACACGGATAAAGAACTCCTACCAGGCCTGATGTATTTCCTCTGCTGATGTAAGATTATATTACTAGTCCCTTAAAGAGAAAACCTGATAAAATGTGGCAGATGTGTCTTGTTAAAAAACAAACAAACAAAAATCACTTCTAATAATAAAAAGAAAAGAAAATTTCCTACACAGCATAAGTAATATTTATCAGAAACCAACAGAAAATATTAAAAGGTGACCTATTAAAAGCATCCCCACTAAAGCCAGGGACAAGATGGAATGACTGAGAGTCATCAATAGTTTGGAGAGTTCAAGTCATACAACAAAATTCAAAGAAGAGTTGGCTAATTGATTACATTTTAGAAGAGACAAGACTGTTATTATTTGCAGATAATGTAATTTTACATCTAGGAAATCCAAAAGAAATAACTAAAATTTTATTTTTTAGTTTTTTTTTTTTAGAAAGAGGGTGTCATGTGTGAGAAAAATCTAAAGGTTGAAACCTACAAGATTCATGATATATTGTGTGCTGGTAGCAAAAGTAAAGGGGATATCAAAGTCCAAAGTTGTAACTTGGATTGTGGGTCTACTTCCACCTCAGTACAACCACTTGACTGCAGGCACAATCATCTCTGGGGGGTTACTGCAATGATTCCATTCTTTTCCCTCCAGTCAATTATCCTTACAGTTGCTGGATTGATTTTTCTAATTGAGATATAATTGACATAACATTATATCAGTTTCAGGCATACAACATGTTTTGATATTTGTATATATTGCAAAATGATTACTACAGTAAATCTAGTTAGCATCCATCACCACACATATTTTTTGTGTGTGTGAAGAGAACTTTTAAGATCTATTCTCTTAGCAACTTTCAAATATATGATACAGTATTATTAGTTATAGTCACCAAGTTGTACATTACATCCCATTGACTTATTTATTTTATAACTGGAAGTTTGTACCTTTTGACCTCCTTCACCCATTTCATGCACCCTCTGTCACCCACTTTTGGCAACTATCAATCTGTTACCTGTATCTATGAGATTGGTTTTATGGGTTGTCTTAGATTCTACATATAAGAGTGATCATACAGTATTTGTATTTTGTTTGACTTATTTCACTTAACCTAACACACTCAAGATCCATACATGACATAAATGGCAAGATTTCACTCTTTTTTTTTATGTCTGAGTAATATACCATTGTGTGTGTGTGTGTGACATTTTCTTTGTCATTCATCCATTGATGGACACTTAGGTTGCTTCATGTCTTGGCTATTGTAAATAATGCTGCAATGGATGTGGGTGCATCTTTTCGAATTAGTGTTTTCATGTCCTTCAGATAAATACCAACAAGTGGAACTCCTGGATCATATGGTAGTTCTATTTTTATATTTTGAGGAACCTTCATACTGTTTTCCATAGTGGCTGCACCAATTTACATTCCCACTGATAGTACACAAGCATTACCTTTTCTCCACATCATGACTACACTTATTTCTTATTTTTTGATAATGGCCATTCTAACAGGTATGAGTCAATATCTCATTGTGGTTTTGATTTGCATTTCCCTGATGATTAGTGATGTTAAGCACCTTTTCATGTACCTGTTGTGCACATGTATGAGTTCTTTGGGAAAATGTCTATTCAGATCTCCTGTGCATTTTTTAATTGGATTGTTAGTGGGTGTTTTTGGTATAGAGTTGTACAAGTTCTGTATATATTTTGGATACTAACTCCTTATCAGATATATGATGTGTAACTATTTTCTCCTATTTAGTAGATTGCCTTTTCATTTTGATCATGGTTTCTTTTGCTGTGCTAAAATAATTTTAGAACTGACTTCTAGTCAAGATGATGGAGTGAGTAAACACTATGCTTGCCTCTTCTCACAACCACATCAAAATTACAACTAAAACATAGAACAACCATAAGTGAGAACCAACCAAAGTCCAGGTGAACAGACATCCTATACTGAGAATATGCAGAAGTCACATTGAGATTGGTAGGAGAGACAAAAATGTGGAACAAGTTGGTCCCACACCTGCGTGTGGCAGTTAAAAAGCAGGAGGGATACCCAGGCTGTGGAAGTTCCCCATGAGGAGCAAGGGTTCTGAGCCCCACACAAGGCTCCCCAGCCCAGGGTTACAGTGCTGGTAAGAGAAGTCCCCACAACTTCTGGCCATAAAAACCAGTAGAGATGGTGGCTGAGTGAGATGGAAGGCTGCTGGAGATCCAGGCATTCCTCTTAAAGGGCCCTTCATGGATGTACTCACTGACCAACTCACTTACTCTCAGCTCCAGTGCTGGGGTAGCAGCTTAAAGGGCACCAAGAAACATATAGGGAAGAGCTGAACTGTCTGGTTTCAGCGTGAGGACTGGAGGGGCAGCTATCTCCTAGACAGAAAGGCTGGCAGAATCCACTGTTCCTTTATTACCTCCCTACTCCTGGAGTGGAGACACTGGGGTACACTACATCTGAGTCTCCATCAGCCTGGCTAACACTGTTAACCCCACCCTAGTGAGTCTCTGAGACCCCACCACACTGAACTTTCTGGCCCACCCAAGCTGCTTCCAGTGGCCTTTCCATACAAATGGCCTGTCTTGGCTCATGCTGTGGGCTTCCCTAAAGTCTCTCAAAGGTACACAAAACCCAAACAAGCAGCATCTGGCCTCTTAGCATGCCCCATACCCCTTGCTAAGCAGCTCCAAGTTGGCACTAATGGTTCCTGACCTCAGCTCACGGCTCAGTCTCTCCCAGGCTCCTCTAAGCCCAGCACGAGTGGCAGCCACTGGCAGATCACTTTGTAGTTCATACCAACTGACCCCAGGCAGGGCACAAGAAGTGGCTGACCTTGGCCTGCAACAGAGTCCCTCCCCAAAAGCCCCAAAACCAATATACCTGGGGGCCAGCTTCAGACCACACCAGAGCACCAACCACCCCGTCCACAATTGACACACCCAAAGTTAAGACTGGGCAGATACCAGAATCCCACTAAAGTGAATCCTGCTCTGTACATTCATCCCATGCCCGACAGCTCCTCTAGTGTAGTCACAGCCAGTTCTCACAACCAATTCAGCAGCCTGAGGGTCAATCCCTCCCACTAATGTGCAAACAGCATTCAAGGCTCAACTACAACAGGAGACCACACACAACCCACACAAGGGACACTCCTGGAGCACTCAGCTCAGGTTACAAGAGAGACTGCACCACTGGGACCCATAAGACACCTACTACATAAGGCCACTCTACTAAGACCTAGTGGAGACATAACAGCCCTACCTACTACATAGAAACAAACACAGAGAGGCTGCCAAAGTGGGGAGAAAAGAAACAGGTCCCAAATGAAAGAAAAGAACAAAGCTTTAGAAAAAGAACTAAACAAAGTGGAGACAATCTATCAGATGCAGAGTTCAAAACAATGGTTATAAGGCTGCTCACTGATCTCAGAGAAAACTTCAACAAAGAGAGAAGAAACATAAAAATGGAGATAGAAAACATTAAAAAGAACCAGTCATAAATTAAAATATAATAACTGAAATAAAGAATACATTAGAAAGAATCAACTCTAGACTAGATGAAGTAGGGGATCAAATCAGCGATTAGGAAGATAAGGTAGCAAATAACACCCAACCGGAACAGCAAAAAAAATAAAATAAAATAAAATAAATAAAAAATCCAAGATAATGGTACAACATCAAGCATACCAACATTAGCATAATAGGGGCATGAGAAGAAGAGAGAGAACAAGGAATTGACAAGAAATAATGACAGAAAACTTCCTTAACCTGGCAAAGGAAATAGACATAGAAGCCCAGGAGGCACAGAGAGTCCCAAACAAGATCAACCCCAAGAGGGACACACCAAGATACATCATAATTAAAATGCCAAAGTTTAAAGACAAAGAGAGAATCTTAAAAGCAGCAAGAGAAATTCAGTTAGTTACTTACAAGGAAGCTCCCATAAGACTGTCCTCTGATTTCTCAACAGAAACTTTGCAGGCCAGAAGGGATTGGCAGGAAATATTCAAAGTGATGAAAAGCAAGGCACAAAGCCAACATTACGCTACCTGGCGAAGCTATCATTTAGAATTGAAGGATAGAAAAACAGGTTCCCAGGGGAAAAAAAATCTGAAGCAGCTCATTACCAGCAAACCAAGATTACAAGGAATCTTGGAGGGACTTCTTTAAGACAAAACAAACAAACAAACAAACAAAAATATGAATAATAAAATGGTAAAAACTACGTATCTATCAACAATTACTTTCAATGTAAATGGATTAAATGCTTTAGTCAAAATACATAGGGTGGCTGAATGGATAAGACCCTTACATAGGCTGCCTACAAGACTCATTACTGATCAAAAGACACACAGAGATAGAAAGTAAAGGCATGGAAAAAGATATTTCATGAAAATGGAAACAAACAAACAAACAAAAAAAGCTAGGTTAGCAAAAAACTTATAGCAGACAAAATAGACCTTAAGACAAAGGCTATAAGAATAGAAAAAAAAAAAGACCTTGTAATCCCACTTCTGGGTATTTATCTGAAGAAACATAAAACATTACTTCGAGGGGACATGTGCATCCATATCATTGCAGCATTATTGACAATAGCCAAGTTACGAAGGCAACCTGGGTGTTCATCAATGGATGAATGGATAAATATATATATATATATATATATATATATATATATATATATATATATATATATATAATGGAATATTACTCAGCCATATAAAATGAAATCTTGAAACAACATGGATGGACCTAGAAGATATTGTGCTGAGTAGAGTAAGTCAGACAGAGAAAGATGAATACCATGTGATTTCATTTATATGTGGAATCTGAACAACAAAACTAATGAACAAAAAAACAGAAAGAAGCTCATAGATATGGAGAACGTTCTGATGGTTGCCAGCTGGGAGGGTCGTTGCGGGGGGGAGGGGAGGTGGTGAGAGAAAAAGGGGAAGGGATTAAGAAGTACAAATTGGTAGTTACAAAACAGTCATGGGGATGTAAATTATTGAATAAAGAATATAGTCAATAATATTGTAATAACTTTGTATGGTGTCAGATGAGTATTAAATTATAAGGGTGATCCTTCATAAGTTATAAAAATGTCTAACCACTATGTTGTACACCTGAAAATAATATAATATTGTGTGTCAACTATAATTGAAAATTTTTAAAAATTATTTTAAAAACTTCAACTGAAAAAATAAATTTAGAATAAGTGCGTTCTATAAAATATTTTCACATAAGAAAATACACAAAAAGCAATAGTTTTCCTTTATGAATAAAATAATTTTAAATTTGAAAATAAAATGAGGGGAAAGATCAAATTTATATTAGTACCAAAATTTGGTAATAACTCTTAAGTATGAATTTAACAAGAAAGGAATAAAATCTATAAGAAGAAACCTACATAGCCTTGCTAAAGAGTATAAAGAAAGACACATATCATGTTTCTAGGTGGGAAGATTAACCCTATTCAGATATAAAAAATGTATATTATTAGATAAATTTAATGATATCCCAAACATAAGCTTGACTTCTTTTTCTTTTTGAAATCTAACAAGTGCATACAAAAGCTAAGAAAATTTTGAAAAAGAATAATGAATAAGAAATGATGTGGCCCTCCAGATATTAAAACCTATTTTCTCAATAAATATATAAGTCTAATGTAGATATAAGAATAGAGAAATTAATCAGTAGACTAGAACACAGACTAGAAATAATTTGAATATATATTAGAATCTATATATGATAAATTTGGCATTTTACATCAGTGAGGAAAGGATTTTTTATTCAATAAGCAGTATTGAGACAATCAGTTGTCACATGAAAAAGAATAGTTGAATTCTTATGTCACACTTATACCATTGTAAATGACAAGTCATTTAAGATGTAAATGTAAAAACAACAAACCTGTTAACATACTAGAAATATAGAAAAGAAAATTTTATATAATAGAAGCAATGCAAATCAAAAGAAGCAGATGCCATTCTTCATGTATCAGCTTGACAAAATTTAAAAGATTAGAGTTGATTTAAAAGTGGCAGAACAGACACTCTGTCATATTGTTGAAGGGAGCACGAATTGTTAAAAAGTTGCATACACTATGAGCCAGAAATCATACTTCTAAGAATCTATTCTTTGAAAATAATGGCAAGAATATCCAGTCAAAAATTTGTTTACAATAGCAAATTACTGGAAACAACTTTAAAATCCACTGTGGAATAATTAAACAAATCATAATATGTCTAGAAAATGAAATACTGTGCAGTCATTAAAAAAATGAGGTGGATAACCTGGAAATATGTCCTGAAAATACTGTTAAATGCTAAAAGCAATCTTTTAACTATTATGTAGAGCATGGTTCTATTGACAGGATAAGCTGCTTACTCCAAGGAAAACATGGAGACTGCAACCTTCCCCTCCTGTGGATCAAACCCCTGAGGTTACAGTAGTGTTTGTCTCCAGGAATGAACAAATGTTTGAGTCAAAGAGACATGGTGGTAACCCAGAGGGGATGACTCCTTGGATGACCAGGCAGATGTTAGGGCCAAAAAAACAGTTGATGAGGCATTATTCCCATTTCTTCACTCCGGCTGAAAACAGGTGGTATAAGGCCTTGGCAGATGACTCCACCCTTCTTCCCAGTTGGCTACTGATGGTTTAGTTGGAATTCTCAACTGTACTGATGAGTTTTGATGAAAACCAATGCCATGAGAAGAAAAACAAACAAACAAACACACACATTAGGAATTGGTACATGAGTAAAAATAACTACTTATACTATCAGAAAAGCTATTTAAAATAAAATTTATTTATAATTAAAGTGATGCAGACAGGTATTTCATTTAGGAAGTATGGATAGGAGATTATGAAAAAAGAAGCAATATACTATATTTGTTGAAGTTAAACAAAAACAAACTTTGATAAATAGCCTGAATAACTACATCTGAAGAAAAAATTAGTGATTTGGGAGAGAAGATGGAAGAATTGTCCCAGAACACATAACAAATATATGAAGTTAAAAATAGGAAAAAAAATTGGAGGAAAATTCCCAAAAAAGTTAACATCCATCCATTCAGGATGATTTCCAGAAGAAAAGGCTGAAGAGAACAAAAAGGAACCCATTGTATAGAAAAAAAAACCTAGAAGTATACAATCACAAAATAATTTACAATGATTACATTAAAGTGGAATTGAAGGGAGATTGGAATAGGTAAACACAAATTTTTGTAATAATTAAAAGTGCTGAGTAGTTTTAAAATTTTGTGTGTAACAAAAAGCTGCATGTATAGAAAGCGTAGACTGTTATTCACAGAAAAAAAAAACATTTTTATTATCTAATAAAATCCAAAATTAAAGAATCTTTACAATTATCTTTCTAGGTAGCTACACAGATCAGGTAGACTCAGAAGCCAAAGGAAACAAAAAACAAGTAGAACACCTTTAATGAGACTCACTCTGTCTTATATACAAGTACTATCAGCTAAATAAACTCATTGCCACAATTCTACCCCTACTGATTTTAGTAAAACAGGTGACAATTGTAACACAAAGGATTTGCTCAGCTCTATTATAATAATTCTCGCATCTGTGTTGTTTAGTTTGGTGATAGTCTCAAACAGATGTAATGTGAGAGACCAACTTATCATAAGAGGAATCTTGAAGAGCTTATCTGGACGAGAACCCCAACTTCTCATCTTGGGCATTTATTCCAAATGATTGATTTGTTCATATACTATAACCATTTCCTAGTTCTTTTCAATTCTTATAACTGTAGTCTTATCTTAAATGAAGGGTGAGAATCTTACCATCGTTTCAGATAACCACAAGTCATATCCAGACAAAGAGATAGTGACGAGGGTTTCCCCTCTGAACTGACTAATAAGAGGAGGAGGGTTTTTATGGTGTATTTGTTGAAAAGGGCATCAGGTAGGGCTCTATGTAATTTCACCTGCCATTTTCACCATCAATCTTTGCTTCAAAATTGTATTTTGGGGCCATAAATCAAACGTAAACATTCTCACTTCAAGTCAAAGTATAGGAATGCCATCATTTTCCATATCTATTTACTGAGCAGGAAAAAATAAAGCTACTTGAGGATGGCACCCAAGACAAAGTTGGTGCCAGGATGTAGGGGCCAGAGCAGATACAGGCAGCAGCCAACAAGCACAGTGCTGGCAAGAGAGGTCAATGAACACCAAACACAACGTCCCTTACATTTTCTATCTAGTGATACACTAAAGTTTGGCTTTTCCATAAGGTAAGTAAATATTAGAAGAGGCCTGGCTCAAAGTTGAGAAAAATTAAAGTTTAAATGAGCTGCAAGTCTATAATTTTTGAAATTCTTTTATAAAATTATGAATAATAAGGGAGCCAATAACCATGAAAATGCTGGTTGTGAAAGATTCCAAGGTAAAGAATGAATGATTTCAACAGTTATTTCAAAGCAGTTTCTTAGTCCTTGGCAGTTCCTTAGCAGCTTCTTGGAGGAAATGTCTATGCTAATGTGTGTGTGAGCAACAAATGTCCCTGAATTTGCCACACATTTGTCTCATGGCTCTTTTTTCCTTATGAAGACTTGATCCCCCAAGTGACATTCATTTACCATCACCAAAATGAAATAAAAAGCAACTAAAAGCAAGTATTGTCTGTTGACGAAAAATATCAAGCCTAAGAGGAAACTTATGTTTATTTTATTTTATTATTATTATTTTTTTTTAGCTGAGCTATCCTGCCACCTGTTGGCAGCTCAGCGGCAGCTCAGCTCGGGCTGTGAGTCGAACCGGCAACGCTGCTGCTCAGAGCTCAAACTCTTGAGCGAGCTCTTAACCAAGTGAGCCACTAGGCCAACCCTGAAACTTATGTTTATTTGAGTCAAACTGACGACAATTGCTGGGAAGCAAAATCTCAAGGGATTGAGAAAATGCTCCTGAAAATGGCTATTTTGCAACCTATTTTATACATTACAATCAAAGGAGGAAGGTTACATGAAATCAATTGGTTGTAGATCAAAGGGGTGGGAGCAAAGTGGGGAAATCTCTGGGATTGGATAAAAGTAAAATGGAGAGACACACACTTCTTTTACATAGGTGGGTGCAGGATAAATAGCATTTTACAGCACACAGGGATAGTATTTGGGGAGCAAGATAACCATGAGGGACTTTGTAGATTCCTGCTCTGATGTGGTGGGCTGTGCCCCCTGGGGGTCTTGAAACAGCGATTACTCTGATATTGCAAGGGTATGTTATCTTAGATGCAAAAAGACAACAGAAAGGCTTAAGGTAAAGATTGACCTTTGTCAAGGAAGCTACAGGCCAAGGATGTGACTTCCCACCATGGCCCACCTTAGTTAGGAATTTTTATGTTCACTCCATCTTCTGGTTATTTTCAGTCTCCTGAGCTTGCCAGGTTTAACATGTGGCCCCTTTTCCATCCACATGTCCATCCTGAAGTAATGTGAACTGTGACAGATTGTTTATTGTGTTTTTAAAAGAACTCAAAAACCTCAGTTCTGCCATTGTTAAGTTGTAGAGGTTTAGCCCTTTTGGAGGGCAAACCATCTGTCCTGCTATTTCCCTACAGGAGATGGAACACTGCAAAGCTCTGTTATCTTGAAAGCACTTCTTTGGTAATCCTCAAGACTTCATTTATCAGTCCGGGGTTGGTGAGCAACTGCATGTGTTCTTCAGAATCAGAATTACTGTCCACAGGGAACCTGGCTCCCCCCCATCCCTTTTAAGTCATTTTCTGTGTACTTTGAGACAGAACATTTGGGACATGGCCCATGTAAAATGTCATGTAGCTCAGAAAAGCTTTACTTCTCCTGAAACAGTTGTGGTAAAAAGAGCCAGTGTTGCATTTCTAAAACATCTTTGTGCCATTTTCCCATCTAGTGACAGGGGTTGTCCTCTACCACCCATCCGAAGTCCAGTGGTCTTCCTCTCCTTCTACTATCATTTCAAAGACTGATTTTATATTAGTCGTTTACACTTTAGTATGAATGACTTTAATCACTGTAACTATTCCTGGGAGATTTGTATTGAAGCCTCATTTCTAATTATGAAAACAAAAAAATTCATCCCTCATTAAACTAAGTATAGGCATCATATAAAGCTTGCTAATTATGAATTCTCATTGTATTCCATGATCTTTTCTCTTGCATGAAAGAGAAAATACGCAGACAGCTGACTGGCCTGTGGCAGTGACTGAGGGTATCAAGAGCTGACTGACAGCACAATATTGTGGGTTCGGGCAGTGTACACAGCTTCTGCACCCTGGGCCCACCTGCACCAGCTTCATGCTTCTTGCCCATTGCTCCCTTCCCTCATCTTATTCCTGGGCTCTCTTGATCTTTTATCATTCTCCTTCTCTAGACCCTACTATCTCGGTGATCAAACCCATTTACCTCCTGCTTTCTTTTCTCCCTCAGGTTTATCTAAACCCCCAGGTGCTTAGAGGGCATCACGTCCACATGGCCTAAAGATCTACTTCCTCAAACCCTTCATTTCATAAATTACTAAAGCTGGGATTTCTGAGTGTGGAAACGGGTCAGGAAGGTGTGAGAATGAGAACGATGAAATGAATACCAGGAGGAAGATAAGAACACTCATATCCTCAAACCTTAAAAGTGAAACAGACCCACATATTCCTCCTCCTTTCCTTCCTTCCCACCTCCAAAATTTGAAGAGCCAGAGGCAACCTGCAGCAGGAGGCAGCAAAACTCAACACAGGAAAAAAGAGAAAAATCCAATGACAAAGCCCTCGCCTCTTTTAGGGGGTAGCAGGTCAAAGCTGAGAGTGGTTATTTAGCTATAAATGAAATCAGGATTCATTTTAATACACTAAATTGAATCTGTTAGTAAAATGAGACTTTTAGAATTTGAAAGTGATCAGACTTCTTTTATAATCAGAACAAATAAAATAATCAGAAAGAATAAAAAAGATGAGGTAAATCCAAGATATCAGATAGGGTAAAAAAATAGAACCACTTCATTGAGCAGTTGAAAGGAACAGTAGGAGACACAGAAATAGTGCCTTCAGCGTGCGCCCTAAGGACAGGTGCACTGGTAGTTATGTATTTTTGGTTTGTCATTGGCTTCGGAAAGAGCAAATGCAATGCAGAGACAAATGTGTCTGGTATGCTGAATAACAAGGAGTCAAAAAGTGCTCAGTACAATAACTAGTAATACCAGTAATTTATGTTAAAACTTAAAGAGCAAAATTCAAAAAAACAATATCCGAGCAATCCCTCTCCTGTGTATCTACCCCAAAAATCTGAAAACATTTATCCATAAAGATATATGTGCTCTGATGTTCATTGTCACTTTATTTACGGTGGCTAAGACACGGAAACAACCAGTTTCCTTTGATAGATGATTGGATAAAGAAGATGTGGTATATATACACAATAGGATAATATTCTGCCATAAGAAAAGATGAAATTGGGCCGGCCGAGTGGTGCAATGGTTGGGAACTCGCTTGGGATGCCAGAGGACCCTGGTTCGGATCCCACATATGAGGGCCAGTGACACTGCCCTCCACAGCTAAGATGCTGAACGGCAGCTCACCCTGGAGCTGGACTGCGTAGGCTGCAGTCCCTGTGGCAGTGGGTTGCCATGGGTTTAAAAAAAAAAAAAAAGATGAAATTGTGCCATTTGTGACAACATGGATGGATCTTGAGATTATTATGCTAAGGAAATAAGTCAGACAGAAAAAGTCAAGAATCATATGATTTCACCAATATGTGGTATATAAAACTGAAAGCTACAAAGGAACAAGACAAATAAAGAAACAAAATTCATAGACACAGACAATAGTTTAGTGGTTACCAGAGGGTAAGGGGGGAGGGGGTGGTAGATGAGGTAAAGGGGGATCAAATATATGGTGATGGAAGGAGAACTGACCCTGGGTGGTGAACACACATTGTGATATATAGATGATGTATTACAGAATTGTACACCTGACACCTATGTAACTTTACTAACCATTGTCACCCCAATAAACTTTAATTAAAAGAAAACAAAAACAAGACAAAACAAAAGAATATCAGCAGCCTTTATTGTAAAAATATTTTCTCCAGTACAAAGTGGAGACAGCTTAGGGCTGATGGGGGAAACTCCTCGGGAAGCTGCTGTCGGCTTAGATGAGGAGAGTTTGGAGGAGTCTGAGAATGAGCACCTTTCCGCTTTAATGGATGGCAGAAAGGGAGACTGGCAGTAGAATTATTTGTGAAAAGGGCCACAATATGACAACTGTCAAAAGTGCAGCATGCTACTTGGTTTCTTCTCCAAACCAATGGATTCTTGGGTAAAGACTTTACCTCAAGAAATAAAATTACCAGAGTTCAGATTCTGGGTTTGGTGACTTTAAAACATGTCAGCAAGTTCTTTCACGTTGTTCTCATCAAGAGGTAAAGTCTAAGCCCCCTCTCCTTGGATATACACTGACCTTGGTGAACTAAATAACAGAATCAACAGTGACACTGCATGCATTTGAGTCTAGGTCATCAAAGGAGATGAAACTTCCATCTGGCTCTTTCTTAGAACATGGCCTTGGAGCTCTGAACCACCATGTAAGAATCCCCACTGCTCTGATGCCACTGTGCTAGAGAGAAACAAGGAGAGAACACAGGCAGAGATGCAGGAGGGGTCTCAGCTGTCCAAGTCTTCCCAGGGGCAGGTGGTGAATAAGCAAGCCATCAGGTGACTCTGATCTAGTCACTATCTGACCGCAATCACAAAAGAAACTGAATGAGAACCGCCCAGATGAGCCCAGTCAACCCCAGAACCATGAAAAATACTAATCAAATATTGTTTTTAAGCCATAAAATGTTGTTTTGAGGTGGTTTTTTACACAGCAATAATTAGAACACTGGTACTTGGCAGTGCTGTACAAACAAGACTGTACAAATAGTCATGTGGTATGTAGAAAAAAATAGAAATTCAATGTATATGTATTTTTTAATCAGCTTAATAATTAGTTTGGAGTATGCTTTATACTTTACCCAAAATTAATTTAGCAGTACATGCATGTGATTTATAAACATACAAATTAACATATACTTGGGGAGTGATTCTCAAAATATTTTACTGATAAGTATGTGCCACAAAAATATTTGGAGACCACAGGTATAGTGGTCCGGATGTTCATCTAGGAGCCTGAAGTCTGGGTTCAGGTCTCCATTCTGTCCTGCTAGCTTTGTGACACTGAGCAATCTCTGTACTAGTTTCCCCATCTGCAAGGGAGAATTAATGGTAACTATGCCACACTTGTAAAGGCAACTTTCAAAACTGCTAAGAGAAAACTAAAATGTCTTACTAAATTAGATTTCCCCATGTTTTCTGTTTGAGGAAAAAGCTTTGTGATGTATCAGGAACCAGAGTAGTGGTCGGCTTCATCATAAGATTTTTTTTGGTTTTTTGAAGGCAAAACTCACATTAATTTTATTCTGGGAAGCTAATTAAAATATATTATTATATGCCCATACTGTCTCTCAGAACTTTTTAGAAATACTTTAACCATTTCTCTAATATTATCATCAACGCTAAGTTCAAAATGTTGTCATAATCCTTAGGTTTAAAGTCTGATTTCAGTTTTTCAAAAATAGACTGTTTGTTTTTAATTGATTTAGATTCACACAAAAGCTAAGAAGACAGTACACAGAGTTCCTGGATCCAGTTTCTCCTTTTATTAACAGCTTAGTTTAATAGGGTACATTTGCTACAATTCATGGATCAATACCGAATACCCTTTTCCAGGTCCAGGTCCTATCCAGGAGGCCACAACTGCATTTCTGTTATGTCTTCTTAGGCTCCTATTACTGCCTGTGACCGTTTCTTAGACTTTCTTCATTTTTGTTTGACAACCTAGACAGCTTTAGGGAGTACTTGGTCAGGATTTTATAGGCTCCTCCTTACTGGAATTTGTCTGATGCAGTACTCATGATTATACGGGGCTTATGGGTTTGGGGGAAAGAATATTACCGAAGTAAATGCCACTTTCATCACAGCATATCAAGAGGACATACTATCACATGATTTATGACTGTTGGTGTTGATCTTGCTCACCTGGCTGGGTTGGTGTTTCCCAGGCTTCTCCAATCTCAAGTTCCTCTTTTTCCCTCCTTTCCAAACTGTCCTCTTTAGAAGGAAGTCGCTATGTGCAGCCTACACTGAGGAGCTGGGAGTTAGGATCCCTAACTCAAAGTGGGAGAGTATCTACATAAACTACTAGTTCTTGTCCACAGGAGATTCATTCCTTCTCCTGCAATTATTTATCAGATTGATATTATTATATTGGTATGGATTCATGAATATTTATTTTATGCTTTGGGTTATAATCCAATATTACTTTATTTTATTGCTTAAATTGTTCCCATTTGAGCCATTGAGGCTATTGAGAGAGAGAAACCATCTTTTAAAAACAACAGTAAAATTTTGGTCTGTAAAGGACATTAGCAGTGATCTAGTCTGTATGAGTCTGCTAGGGCTGCCGTAACAAAATACCACAGACTAGGTTGCTTAAACAACAGAAATGTAATTTCTCATAGTTCTGGAGGCTAACATCCCAAGGTCAAGCTGTTGGCAGGTTTGGTTTCTTCTGAGACCTTTCTCCTTGGCTTGCAGATGGCTGCCTTCTTGTTGTATCTTGACCGGTCTTTTTTCAGTGCTCTTGCATCCCGTGTGTGTCCAAATTTCCTCTTCCTGTAAGGACACCAGTCAGATTGGATTAGCGTTCATCCTAATGGCCTCATTTTAACTTAATCTTCTCTTTAAAGGCCTATCTCCAAATAAAGTCTTATTTTGAGGTACTGAGGATTAGAGTTTCAACACTTGGGTTTTGGGGAAAAGCAATCCAGCTCATTATTTTACAAATGAGAAAACCAAGATCCAGTGAGGTAAACAGATTCATCTAGGATTATAAAATGTGGGAATTAGAAGCCAATTCCTTCTCCTAGGCTAAAGCTTTTTCTCCATTGTACTGTCTCTAGAAGAAACTATTCTAGGATTAAAAAGTCTAAAAACAACAGTGCAAGACATGAAAAATTCTTTACAGTAATATTCTCATGTTTTATAAAACTGTGCTAGAATATGTGATCAAATCCAAAAGAAGTTAACTCAAGTAAATGCAAGGCATAATCTAGTCTCATTCTTTTTTGATTAAAATTTTTAATTATGAAGTAATTCCAAACTAAAGAAAATAATACAACATTCTTCATATAAACCTAACAGATTGGAACATATGACATTTATTTTGGGTCGTTTTTTTTTTTATAAAAAAATATAGACACAGTAAAAAATCCCACCACCTTCCATTCATTATCTACTATTTTCCTCATACATGTTTTTATAATTGTACTACATATGTACACAAATATATGTTAACAATATATATTATTGTTTGTGTGTTTTAAATTTTACATAAGTGGTACCACACTATATCTTACTTTTTTACTCCTATATTTGTAACAAATGTACATGTTGATATAACTTGACATATTCAAATATATTCATTTTGATCAAGAAATTATATTATGTTGTATCACTAGAACACAAAGTTTATTTATATCTCTATTGGGTGACAGGTTTTTCTACTTTTTCTTTATTATAAAGTCTATACTTGAATGTTTTCTTGTGAATATTTAGGGAAATGTTTCTAGGTTGTAGACAGATATAAAATTACTGGTTGAATGCTATGCCCATCTTCAAATTTTCCAAGAATTGTCAAATTGCTCTCCCATCAGTATGTATACCCACCAGCAATCCCTCAGAGCTCCTAGCAACTGATATCTTACCAAGACCTGTATTGCCTGACCAATGAATTTTGCCCATCTGATGAGTGTGAAATATTTCACTTTGATTTAATTTGCATGCCCTAATTATTAGTTAGCTTAAACACCTTTTAGTTTATTGGCCCCTGGCTACTAATTGCCCATTTGTTCCTGAATTATTTTTGCTTTTTAAAATTAATTTTTAAGAGCTCTTTATAGAGTTTGGATACTAATCCTTTGTTGGTTACATAGTTGCAAGTATTATCAGTCTTTTATCGCTTGTCGTTTCACTTTTTTAGTGAACCCAATTGATAAATGGTTTTGTTTTTCATTTCTTTGACATATAAATTAAAGAGTACAAATCTTAAGTGTACATATCAATGAATTTTTATATATCTCTATATCTGTGTACCCACCACACTCTTCAAGGTATAGAACATTTCCAACCCCCAGCAGGCTTCCTTGTGTCAAATCCCTAACAATATTTCCTGTAAAAAGTAACCAGTATTCTGACCTCTGTCATGACAGATCAGTTTGCCTGTTCTTAAATGTCATACAAATAGAAATGTACAATGTCTACTCCTATATCTGCATTCTTTGATCAGCATTTCGTTTGTGAGGTTCATCCCTGTTGTGAGTTGTAGTGGTTCATTCTCTACAATTCATTCATTCTCATGCTGGTGGCCATGTGGGTTATTTGTAGTGATAGGAACACTAGAACTATGAATAAAAGCACTGTAAATATAATTGAATGTGTGGATTTGCTTGGTCTTAAGGTAGGCGTTTGTTTAGAATTGGCAGAAACTAACAAAAAGTTTTACAAAGTACACTAGTTTTCTCCATTTGCACTCGCAGCAGCAGTGTATGAGTGTTCCAAAGGCTCCACACCAATGTCAACACTTGGCCTGTCAGTCCTTTTACTTTTAGTCACTCTACTGGGAGAATAGTTACCTCACTTTGGTTTTAATGTTTGCATTTCCTCAATGATGTTGAGCCCATTTCAATATGTTTACTTTTTATTCCTTTAAAGTTTCTGTTGATCTTGTTTACAAAAGTATTTCTTACTCTAATAACATAAAGATATGTTCTTTTAAAATGCTTAGTTTTGCTTTTTATATTTACTATACTAACTGCTTAGAATATATTTTTGTATATGGTGAGAGACAGGTGTCTAATTTTATATACTTCCATGATATAGTTACTTATCCCAGTGCCATTTATTAACTAGTCCACCCTTGGTCTACTAATTTGGTAATGCCTTCTTTGTCTTGATCACAGTGTTAAAAAAAAATGTGTCATAATTAAAACAATATCAGAGATAGACCAAAATGAAAATAAAAAAGAAAGGGCCGGCCAAGGGCACATTGGTTAAGAGCTGGCTTGGGACGCCAGAGGACCTCGGTTCAGATCCCACATATGAGGGCCAGTGACACTGCCCTCTACAGCTAGGATGCTGAACAACAGATCAACCTGGAGCTGGGCTGCCAGTGGCAACATAGGCTGCAGCCACTGCTGCAGCGGGTTGCCATGGGCTACCATGTGTAGCCAGCAGCCAGAGTGAGTGGCCAGCAGCCACTATGAGCAGCCATCCAGAAGCCGGCGACTGATCTGCCTTGCCCAGGAAGAGTGCAATGATGGTGCCAACTTGGGCCAGTGAAGCAACGTCCTCCACAATTAGACTGAAGAACAAAAGGAAAACAACTTGTCTGTTCCCCTTCCCCCAATTCCCCAGTGCTGTTCCCATCCCCCAATTCCCCAATAAAAATCTTTAAAAAAAGTAAAATAAAATAAAAAAGAAAGAAAAAGAAAACATCAGAGCACATAGAAATAGACCTGTAAAGATCTGAGAACATGGTATATCACTTTTGATAATCTTTATTGTTCATTTGTTTTTATTTCATTTCACTAATTTTCTGATCTTTACTATATCCTTCTCTTTGCTTTCAACTTTTATTTTCTCTAACTTGTTTAGTTGAATGCCTCAATAATTATTTACCACTCGGACTTCTCTTCAAATTAATTTAAAGCTATACATTTCCTTTAACTACTGCTTGAGCAGTATCTGGCAAGTTTTGTTACATAATATATTCACTGTTATCCAGTCCTAAATATTTTCTAATTCACATTTTTATTTCTACTCTGGCCCATGAATTATTTAGAAATGTACTGTGTCCATTTCCTAATGTATAAGGAATTTTGGTTATGTATTTGTATTGTAAATATTTTTATTTGTTTCATTATTTTTATTTGTTTCCCTGGTTAGGGAATGTTGTCTATATAATATTGACTCATTTGCATTTTTGAGACTTTTTTCAGACTGAGAACATAACTAATTTTGGTACTGTTCATGTGACCTTGAAAAGCACATGCATTTTATAAATATTGGGTATGAAGGCTACAAAAATCCACAGGTTAATGGAATTGTTCAAATTTTCTAGAGTCTTATTAATATTTCATGGGCTTAATCTATTATTAACTGAAGAATGTTTATTTTTTTTATTATTGTTTCAAGTGTACAGAACAATGTAATAGTTATCCTTTTCACCTCTCACAAAGTAACAACCCTCCTCCCCCCATCCACTGCCCTCCCACTCCCGATATCATACGTATCTATTACAATTCCATTGACTCCATTCCCACACTCTACTCCACGTCCCGTGACTATATGTATATATAATTATAGTTGACATACAATATTATTCAACATCAGCTTCAGAAATACAGTGCGGTGGTCAGGCCTCTACACCGTCTATGAAGTGGTCTCCCTAACAAGACATGAGTCCATCTGGCCCCTAAAAAATATTTACAACATTATTGATTATATTCCCCAGACTGTCTTTTCTATCCCTGAGGCCATATTGTAGTTACCAATTTGTGTTGTCTCGTCCCTTCCCCTTCTCCTTCATCCCCACCCCCGTCCCATCTAGCAATCAGCAGTTTTTCCTCTGTGTGAAGGTTTATAATTTCTCATTACATCTAAAACAAAAAATGGACATAAATACATGTATTTTGTGGCTATATTCTTAGTGCATACAAGTTCAAGGTTGTTATATCCTTCTGGTGAATTGTCATTTACCTATCTACTGTTCTTAGAAACAAGTAAAGCATTTTTTCCTAGTTTTATTTAGTTTTCTTTTTTTAAAATAGTATTTCCTTCTTGTTTCAATTTCGTCTCTTATGCCTTCAAAACAATATTTCAGTTTTTTCAGATTGTTCTATTACACATAGCTCCAGAGGTTCTACCCTTCCTGTTTGTCATCTCCTATGGTGTTTTCTCATTTTTGTGTGGATTCCTGTGTGACCTAGAATTACGTAGTCTAATTCCAGTGTGATTTTAGCAAAGGCAGGAAATGTGAGCGAATCCCCAGCCTGGGACCAATTTTTACGTTAATTTGTTTAGAGTTTCAGGGTCAGCAATAAAGTGTAAATTTGGCTTCCTAACTTGTAATATACAGAACTAGGGATTTTGATTTCTCAGAAAAGACTACTGTTGTTGTGTTTCACTTTTATTTATACTAGGGTTTCAGTTAAACAAAGCTCCCTTGTTGCTGGAGATGAATTTTTTTCCCCTTAGCGTATTATTTCTCTCAATAGGATAGCTATTCAGGATCTTGGCTTTTGTATTGATTTTGGCTCCCAAGACCTGTCAGATTCCAGGCCTCATATCTAGCCTCTGCATGAGTCTTAAAATGCAACTCCTTGGTTACCAGGATTGAGACCTCCATAAAAAGTGAATTAATGTACTTAGCACTCCAGGGATCAGTTGCTTCTTCATTTTTGGCACCTCGATATTTCCCTTTCTTCTTTTAAACTCATCTGTGCATTTAAAAATTATTACATTTTATTCACGTTTGCAGCATAAGAATAATTATATTTGTTTGTTTTCGTCAGGCATCCTGCTGAAAGCAGCCTATTTAACTTAACTGTTACATATGGAAATTTAAGAGCTATACTTTTTAATTTCCTATTTCCACATTGAAATACAGAGTATTATAACATTGAGAAGAGATATAACATAGAGGCAAAGAACAAAAACTTGGAGAAAACATTTATAAAATATTTTGCAAATGATGTAAAATAGAAAACTGTTCAAAATGTGTTTTGTCCCAACATTGCCTTCACACTCAAAGTGGTACAAATACTGGACTCATCATTTAATATATTTACATATATATTAATTTATGCACATGGGACAGAAACATAGTTACACATTATTGGTCCAATGTCCTGTTTGATCTATTTAATTACCTTCAAGTATATAACATGATATGTGTTCTGTGACTTCATTTTACCATGTTTCTAGTACATATCACTTTTTAAATAAAATCAAAACACTATAGAAAATATGTGTGCAAAATACAGTGAAAGTCAATCTCACTTTCTTTTCGAAACATCAACATGATTTTATTCTCCTGAAATGTGTAATTAAGGAGGATGTAAAATCAGAATTATAAAGGAGGAGAGAGCAATTTTTCTGGGATGGTTGACTTTTGTCTTGCTTCCAGTCAGACAAAGGAATATAAGGCCCCAATGAGGTTCCAGTTACTCTTAGATATTTTATTCTTAAATCTTTCCTAATATATTCCAACAACTTAGTAGATTGTTTAAATTGCCATGTACTTGCCTATATTGCATTTTGCAAGAAAAGGAATATATTTTTTTCAAAATTATTAGTTTGTTTTATAAAATGCTTTGAGCTTCAAGTAAGGCAGATGATGTGAATCATCTTGATTCCTTTTTCTAGTATAGGTACCAGATTTCCACCAACCCATAGGCTAACTTAGACCCAGTTCTCCTCCAGGATGTACCTGACAAAGGGTTGTACCGAGTTAAGGCCCTGGGGCTAGGAATACAACAAAACTAACTGGCATGTAAAGCCCAGCTCCCTGACCTTATTAACATTGTACTGTAACTTCAAAATACGCTCAGCTGTGATACCCGGAACAATTTATGATGCACTGAGGAAGTTTGTGTGAATTAGATCATTCTCAGCTGACCAGACAGAGCAGGAAGGCACAAAATTACATTTAGTCCAAACAAATAATTCTTTACAGTACAAGTCACATGTCAGAGCAGGGGGCCGGTATTTAGATGGTGAATCATTGCAGTGGTTAACGGTTTGGACTGCCTCAGAAGAACCGTTCAACAAACATCAGCATCATCCCACATGCATTGTTAGATAGTGTCTCAAGCTCCTTTCAGATGTGTTTTAAGACCACATGATAATTCAAAATATTGATTATAAATTAGATGTTGCAAAATTAGTAAGCTTTATAAGTGGAAACTTATCATGACTATCTAATACTTTTATAATGAAATTTCCCTAAAATGACACATTTTATAAATGTTCTTATTCATTTTCTCAGTGCACCTATAAATTAAATAAACAGTATATTTGCCTCTCCCTCATAGAGAAAGTACTGTAAATTCATGAAGTAAGCAAACAGATTAGAACCACCTAAATTTTCCAATTATTTCAAATCAGATGATGATCATTCTTACTCAAGGATTCTCAAATGATTTCATGGCATAGTCCACGTGACTTAAGTCAGCCTCTGTGACTATTTACACAGGCATATATATATACACAGAACAAATGACAAAGGGAAATAAAAACTCAAAATTCTATAAGATCTCACACACACACACACACACACACCCCACTCCTCTCTCCCCCAAAGATGAACTGAAATGGATAAGTGACAGGAGATCTAGTAAAAGAGCCACAAGAAAAGGAAAAGCAAACTGTTAAGAAGAAAAAGCTGCCAAGCAATTTTAGGAAAGTACAATTCTTCCTTAGTTCCACTAAGAATTAGCGTTTTCTAAGTCCACATAAGGGAATGCATATTTATGACTGTGTGTGTGTTTTCAAGAAAGGATACATACATTGCATATTGTTTTTACTTTATTTTGTGAATATATCATGATCATCTTTTGATGTCAAGAAATAGTCTATAATTTCACTTTTAGTTATTCATTTGTATTCTGTTAGATTGATGTGGCATAATGTATTATAATTAATCCATTAATCCTCCACTGCTGGATATGTGAAATTTTTTTTTAAAGATTTTTATTGGGTAATTGGGGGATGGGAACAGCGCTGGGGAATTGGGGGAAGGGGAACAGACAAGTTGCTGTCGTTTTGTTCTTCAGTCTAGTTGTGGAGGACGTTGCTTCACTGGCCCAAGTTGGCACCATCATTGCGCTCTTCCTGGGCGAGGCAGATCAGTTGCCGGCTTCTGGACGGCAGCTCACGCTGGCTGGTAGCTACACACAGTAGCCCATGGCAACCCACTGCAGCAGGGGCTGCAGCCTATGCCGTCGCCGGCAACTCACGGCAGCCCAGCTCCAGGTTGAGCTGTTGTTCAGCATCTTAGCTGTGGAGGGCAGTGTCACTGGCTCTCATATGTGGGATCCAAACCCTGGAACCTCTGGCGTCCCAAGCCAGCTGTTAACCAACACACCACTCAGCCGGCCCTGGAAATGTCAATTTTAAAGTAGTCTATTGGTCATTTGTCTCTTTTTTATTTTTGGTCTTTCCAGCTTCATTCTATATCCCAATTAACACCCAAGTTTGAAACTAGGAAACGAGCTCTTTTACATTGTTTTAAATCTTGAGGGAGAAAAATTCTGGGAGATTGGCTCTATTACAAATGCCAAAGGAAAGGAATTCTTTGTCTTGGTTTAACAGCTGGGTGTCGGCAATGGACCTAAATTTGGCAGTTGGAGTCTCTCTCCTGGGACTTAGGAACTGGAGCTTCGCATTAAGTACAAAAGGGGAATGCTAGAGGTTGTTCATCCCAACAGGAGTAGTAAGGGCCTCCAGACCAGGTCGGCCAAGCACATCACAGTAACTGCTTCTTTCCTCCTCCTCCTTGATCCTCACTGCATCCGCTTCCCATTCTTTGAGACTCTCAAGGAGCTCTGTAGTAAATGAACTTCGGTGGAAGTCTCAGTCTATGGCAGGAACTAAGAATTACAATATCATGAAAGTCACTAATAAAAACCTTTTAGATACATGTTGCACTTATCCATTATCATTTCTTTACATCTTAAAAATGTGAAGCCAAAAAGTATGCATAATTTTAATTAAAAAATATATAGTGTCAAACTGCCTTCTAAAAATATAGCATCGAGGTTAAGATGTTAGCTGATCTCTTACTATGTAAACTTGCTACTAATCTCTGAACTTCAGTTTGTTCATTTTAGTGTGAGATTACTCACAACTCCAATTAGGGCCACAGGGTGGAAAAAAAATGAGGGACTACATGCGAAGTGTAGCACATACACTATCAACAAACTTTAGGTTTTTATTGGAAAGAATGTACAAATTATACTCCCGCTTGCAATGCCCAGGTGAACTCATTTACTCCACCTTTAGCTTCATTAGGTTCTCCTTTGGCCCTTTATCCACTGCGGGATGTCTGCTCCATGATTTATATACTTGGCAGGGGTATTTTGCATAATTCTGGGTTTTATCTTGGCCCTCTCTTTTATACAGTGACAGATTATACAAAAGGCAGACTAAATTTAGAAATCCCTCACTAATCATCAGATTTTTTTTCTAAAATTTTAAGGAAAAAATACATTTGATATATGAAGGAAACACTGCCACCTTGTCATAGTTATTATTTAACTTTTAGTTAATTTTTAAAACACACACACACACACAAAACTTTGTCAAACTTCCTTACCATTACTTTACAGTTTATAATGTTTTTATTTAATTACATATGTGGAGATGTGATATCACCATCTCTTCAGTTGCTGAGGACTTCTAAAGATCTTAATCCAGCCCTCATTCTGAAAGAGGGTACAAGATAAACTTAGAGAAAGAAGCTGGAAGTCAGGAACTAAAAAATAATTTTGGATTCAGTATTTTAAGGAAAATGAAAAGCAGAGCCATCATTAACAGTATGAGAGGAATAATGATTTCTTCGTATGGTGTGGAAGAAGAAAGGAAATTTCAATGTAAAAATTGAAGAAAATTTTGTTAGATATAAAATAAGGTCAACGGAAAAGCTTCCAGAATCTCAACTACATTGTATAACAGAGACACCTGCTGGTCATTATATATGTCACTGTTCAGACTCAAAATACGTTTGTTCTTTCACTATGTTTGTTCCCCCAGAAGTCTCTAAACCATTGAAAATTCACAGAATAAACATGATGAGAGAGTCATATCAAAAAGATAATTAAATCAATGGAGTGTACTTTCCCCTTTGAATCTGGGGAATTATCTGTGCTCACAAGACAACTTTGCTAATGCCATATTAACATAACCACATTATGCTGCCTTTGTGTAGTGGAATGTGCTGCTAACAGTTAAAGTACGTCATACAACTCTCCTCTACCAGAAAAAATAACTAGTATTTGTTTTTAAAAAGTACATAATAATAGTATGGTTAATGAAAAAGACAAAAAATTATAAAACAAATATATCAAAGACACCAGGTTAGGACTTTGTCTTAGAAAAGGAATGTAAGCCATGATTGTGTAGAAATACTAAAAGTTTATATTATAAAATAATATAGTAAATATAGTAAAAGAAACTGGCTTATTTTTCTTCACTGCTATAAAATTCTCAAGATTGGTGTGTCCATATCAATAACAGTGATACTAAAAAAGACATCAGACAAAACATTAATCAGCTGATCGTGACTGATAAATTAGGACTCCTATCCCTAAAAAAACTCTGACTCAGTGAGAATATATCCTTCTTTCTTAAATAATTCAGATTCATTAAAAATACTATAAATAAATATGCTTTTGGCAAATAAAATATAAATTGTATTTTGTTTAGCACCCTCAAATTTCATGCTTTAAAAATCAAGATTTAAAAAAGATTTCAAAAACCAAGAATTATAATCAGTATCTAAAACTGCATGTAGCATTAATTAACTCAGTAAATTAGATATTGTTTGTGCCTAAATTCACAGTGCGGGCAAATACGAGATCAGACAATTAAGTTTGCGAACTTGTTGCAATGATGTTGCTAACCTTTTCTGATGTCAGAGGGATTATTCATTATGAATTTGCACCAACTGGACAAACAGTTAACCAAGTTTACTATTTGGAAGTGCTGAAAAAGCTGCATGAAAAAGTTAGACAACCTAAACTTTTCGCCAACAATTCATGGCTCTTGCCTCACGACAATGCACCAGCTCACACGGCACTGTCTGTGAAGGAGTTTTTAGCCAGTAAACAAATAACTGTATTGGAACACCCTCCCTACTCACCTAATCTGGCCCCCAATGACTTCTTTCTTTACCTGAAGATAAAGGAAATGTTGAAATGTAGACATTTGGATGACATTCAGGATATCACAGGTAATACAATGACAGCTCTGATGGCCATTCCAGAAAAAGAGTTCCAAAATTGCTTTGAAGGTTGGACTAGGTGCTGGCATCAGTGCATAGCTTCCCAAGGGGAGTACTTCAAAAGTGACCACAGTGATATTCAGCAATGAGGTATGTAGCACTTTTTCTAGAATGAGTTTGAGAATGTAATTGTCAGACCTTGTATAAAAAGTGTTGATTATAATAAATTAGTTCATCAATTGATATTAACCCTGTTTTCAATACTAAGGATTTTAATAGATGCAGAATGGTAAGACAACCTGTTGTCAATGACTCCATATTCTAATTGCATACACTACTTTATGTCACATGAAATATTATACAACAAAAGTCAGCATTTAATTATGAGCTAAATTGAGTGATGATGACCCAGTCACAGAAAAGTTCCTGCGAGAGTGTTGGAATAGTTAGACTTGTTAGGGAAACACGTTCCTGACGGAAATGAGCACTGAATGGGTGTAGGAATACAGGGCTGGATTTGAGTAGATGGAAGGAAGTCTTAGTGAAATTTGTTTCAGGCCTGGAGAACAACATGAGTAATGGGAAGGGAGCAAAGACTAGGAAGAATTTGTTTATGGGCAACGAACAGGTCCCTTAAAGGAGAATGGAGAGATAGCAAAAAGTATTTGGCTTGAAAGTGTGGGGCCAGTGTAGGGAGATTATTAAAAGCTTGGCAGAAAGTTTAGATTTGATGCAACAGGACATAAGAAAGATAAGTTTTGATAAATTCAACAACAGTGACTTGATAAATTCACCATTTGGGGAAGATTAGTTTGGCAGCAACCTTCACCATAAGCGATCTAAAATAGATTGGCTCCACTTGAGTTACTTTGCTAATAATATTTGGATTCAAACTTCAGCTACAGGGAAAGCAGTTCATATATAACTCCATACATTCTATATGATGATTAAATTATTTACTTGGTGTCTATGCCAAAAATAAATGAGAAAGAAAATTAAGCAATAAGTTTGATTCATATTGATGATCAACCCAGTAAATGAGAACCCTATGGTCACCCTCTTCTACCTCCCTTGCTCCACTCCCCAGTTGAAGGATAAATATTTATGAGAAAGGAATAATTATCATTCTCCTTGATTATCTAAGCCTCTTTAAGAAAAGGTGGACTTGTGCTGAATTATATAAGACTGTAGTAAGTGTATACCAAAAATTATAACAGAAAATATATGCTACTATTAATGAATGCCTATTATTTGTCACTCATAAAATACATATTATCTCACTTCAATTCTCACAACACCCTGCAAAGAAGCGATGGTAATTTCCATTTTTGCAGTTAGGTGTATGAGGCTCACAGGATGTGGAAGAACTTCCCTCACTCAGATTCTGTATTGGATGGGAAGTTCCGTCTGTCTGGCTCCAAAGCTTGTACTCTCAGCATGATTCTCTCCAGTCTCTCTGGCAAGGACATTGCTTAAAACGTCGAAATGACTCCTGTCTCTGCTTCATCCTCATAAAGTCAAAGTTCAAGGCCACTTCAAACTCCATCCAAATGATAGCATGCCCAAACAGTGGACTGCTGCTGCAGTGACCATGGAAAGCATGAGTACAGACAGCAAGGTCTGGAGAAGAACTCAAGTGGTAGTCTTCCAATTCATAATTTTAAAATTAATTTGCAGTATCCTAGAGTCAGAATGATGCCTGACATTGAATAACAGGTAACATAATAATCTAGTTTTGTTGTTTCCAGGTACTTAGTTTTGGGGATACCATTCAGGCATATCTACATTCTGACCTGTTTTGTAAAGTTCTTAAAATAAATTATTGACACTGCAATTTTCTTCACTGCCTCTCTTATTTTGCATGGCTTTTCACTATTATTGACTAGGATGTCCCTATTTGAAGAACAAATAATCTCTGGCTTATAGTTTTTAAAAGAGAGAAAGAAGGTTAAGGACAGTTAGCTATGTAGATACATAGTTCTTTCCAACTTCGGTAATAATGTACAATAAAGAAAAAAGAAATGGGTCTGGGTCAATTGATTTTAATGGCAGAATCTAAGGTCTTTGGTCACTTTTACTGAATCTAACTCACAAGCAAAATTGCCATTTCCGAGGTCATCAGTCAACTCACAACATGACATTTTTGGCTCATGGTTTTAAGATTGCAACATAAAAAATCTGGAGGACTTGAACTTCTGGAAGAATCATGTATTAGACACATTAAAGAGTCCTCTCGCTAGGAAGAAAAAAAAAAAGAGTTTCTGTAAAACATTGTTTTTATTGCATCCTGGGCTCCTGAAAATTTGAGAAAAATCTCTAAGTGACTAAAATATTAAAAATAAAAAAGTTTAAAAACATTAAAAGAATCCTCAGGAGGCAGAGATGCCCTGAAGGCAAATGCCAAGATTATCACTCCAAATGCTGGACCAATAGCAAGACAAAGAAGATAAATCTGAGACACATAGATTTAGCCAGGGGCCTTGGACATGACTAACAGGGTCTCAGATTGACTGTCCTAATCAGAGTGTATCATCTTGTCACTTTTTTAATAAAGGCTTTATTTTATAAAGCAGTTTTAGGCTTAAAGAAAAATTGGGGAAATAGCACAGAGATTTCCCATCTACCCCGTGCCCCCATACATTCATTATCCTTCATTATCAACATCCCCATCAGAGTGGTACATTTTTTACAGCTGATGAACCTACACTGACACATTATCACCCAAAGTTCATAGCTTACTTTATGGCTCACTCTTGGTGCTGTAGTCTATAGGTTTGGATAAATGTATAATGACATGTATCCAATCATTATAGTATTGTATTTCCACTGCCCTAAAAATCCTCTGTGCTCCACCTATTCATCCATCCCCTCCAGCCCAACCCCTGGTAACTACTGATCTTTTTACTATCCCCAGAGTTTTGTCTTTTTCAGAATGTCATACAGTTGGAATCATACAGTATGTAGCCTTTTCAGATCGACTGCTTTCGCATAGTAATACTCATTTAAAGTTCCTCTGTGTCTTTTCATGATATATAACTCCTTTCTTTTTAGCACTGAACAATATTGCAATGTCTGGATGTACCACAGTTTATACATTCACCTACTAAAGGGTGTCTTGGTTGCTTCCAAGTTTTGTTAATTATGAATGAAGCTTCTGTTAAACATACATGTGCATGTTTCTGTGTGGACATACGATTTCCGTTCCTTTAGGTAAACATCAAGGAATGCGAATGCTGAGTCCTATGGTAAGAGTGTGTTTAGTGTGGCTAGAAACCACCAAACTGTCCTCCAAAGTGGCTGCACCATTTTGCATTTCCACCAGCAGTGAATGAGAGTTCCTGTTGTTCCACATCCTCACCAGCATTTGGTGTTGTCAGTGTTCTGGATTTTGGCCATTCTAAAAAGTGTGTAGTCCTATCTCGTGGTTGTTTAATGTGAATTTCCTTAACAGCATTTGATGTAGAGCATCTTTACATATGATTTATTTGGCATCAATGTATCTTCTCTGTTGAAGTATCTTTGGTCCATTTTTTTCCCCATTGTATTGTTGAGTTTTAAGAGTTCTTCGTACACTTTGGATAACAGTCTTTTATTAGATGTGTCTTTTGCAAATGTTTTCTCCCAGACTGTGGCTTGTCTTCTCAATTTCTTGATATTGCCTTTTACAGAACAGAAGTTATAAATTTTAAAGAAGTCCAATTTCTCAATTATTTCTCTCACAGATCGTGCCTTTGATGTAGTATTAAAAAGTTACCACCATATCCAGATCATCTAGGTTTTCTCCTATGTTACCTTTTAGGAGTTTTATAGTTTTATGTTTTACATTTAGGTCTATGATTTATTTGGAGTTAATTTTTGCAAAAGTCATAAGTTTCTTCATTCATTTTTTTGCAGGTGGATTTCTAAGCTCTCTATTCTGTTCTGCTGATCTATTTGTCTATTCATTCACCAATATCACACTGTTCCCATTTCTTCAATTTTATAGTAAGTCTTGAAGTAGGGTAGCTTCAGTCCTTCAACTTTGTTCTTCTCCTTCAATACTGTGTTGGCTATTCTTGGTCTTTTGCTTCTCCACATAAACTTTACAACCAGTTTGTTGATATTTACAAAATAATGGTAATATTTGTATAAGGAATAAAGAGCATAAAAATAGCCAACACATTCCTGAAGAAGAGGATGTGAAGGTATTTGCCTTGATAAATAGCACAATCTATTATAAAACAATAGTAATAAAAACAATATTAGGTCAATTGACTGGTAAAACAGAATAGACAGCTCAGAAACAGATCTATGCATATTGAAATTTCATATATGATAGAGATGGCTGTTCAAAACATTATAAAAATTATGAATTCTTCAATAAATAATATTGAGCTAAGTTATACATATGAAAAAATGTGGTGTAGAACTTATCACAAACCACACACAAATCAATTCCAGGTTGAGTAAGGACCCAATCTTAAAGCTAACAGAAGATAACATAGAAGGATATATTAGTGACCTTAGACTAGGTTAGGTGTTTTTAAACAAGATACAAAAGGTACTAATCATAAAATATTGATAAAATTGATCACATTATATAATTAAAATTTATGTTATTAAAAGACATTATAAAGATATTAGAAAGATAAGCCATAGAGGTACCTGCAACATGAGTATATAACCTTTAAAATGTTAGTATTTAAAATATATAAAGAAATACTAATTGAAAAGAGAAAGAAAACATATTAGAAAAAATAGGTGAAACTAAATGAACAGGAATTTCTAGAAGATAAGAAAGAAATGGAGGATAAACATATGAAAAAATATTCCATCTCATAAACAATCAGGGAAATGCAAATAAATATCACAAAGAAATATCATTCTACTTTCATTAACTAGAAAATATTAACCAGAATGATAATACCAAGTGTTGGCAAGCATGTCCTTCAATTAAATCTCTATATGGCATGGTTAGGAGTACAATAGGTAAAACCACTCTGACAAACAATTTGGAATTATTTTATAAAGCTAAACATTTATATATCCTACATTCCCCTATTTCTAAACAATGCTTTTATAATTATATAAGGAGAAACAGACAAAGATGTCCATAGCAGCATTCTTCATGACAGTTATAACTGGAAATAAGTGAAATTTCCAGAAACAGGAGAATTGATAAGTAAATTTTGGATTTTTCCCATAATGAGCTATTATATACCAATGAATATGAAGGCAAATAGCTGCACAAAACAGCTTACAAAGTAAATATTGAGTGAAAAACGTCAAAGAAATCTATAAAGAATGAATACTTTTTCATTGTGCCAAATTAGCTAATTTGAAACTACACATCCTAGAATTCTTGTCTCTGTGATTTTTAATAATGTGTTGTTTTGGTATGCATCATATTAATATTTGTTTTTTAAGAAAGAAAATGGCAAACACAAAATTTACCTCTGGGAGGCAGACAGGGATAGGAAAGTATAGGAAAGAAAAACTTTGGCAGATTCCATGGTATTAGGAATGGCATGGGTAAAATTCTTAAGTTGGAAGGGGGAATTCACTGGTGTTCAGTTTATTATCTACTTCACAGTTTACACATAGATTATATGTATAATTTTATGTGTATCAAATACTATATAAATTAATTTTAAAAGTCACTGAGATAAGAAGGGCATGAAAACAAACTAAGACTTAAGAAATCAAAACTCCATGGGCCGGCCAAGTGGCTCAGTTGGTTGAGTTCGCTCAAGAGTGCAATCTCTGAGCAACAGCAGTTCGATTCCTGGCCCGAGCTGAGCAGCCACTGAGCTTCCAACAGGTGGCAGGATGGCTCAGCTAAAAAATAAAAAAAATTCAAAACTCCAACAGGAAAAGAACACAATGTCTAGAGCACAAGGTGCACCAATTTTCCGAACCAGCCCTAAAATAATCAAAACAAACCATCCTTAGAGATGGCAGCGGTGACAAACGAGCAGGCCCAGGAGTAAGCTGCAGGATAATTGGAATAATTTAAGAGTAGAGCAGACCTCTACTCAAAGTACTCTAAGAGTACTTTGGGCATACACCAGAATAATAGCTTGTCTGTCCGGTGAACTAAGGCTGCAACCAGTGAGGACTCCATTTTGGGCAAAGTTACAGCAGCTTCCTAATGGTGCTTACAGCCAGAGAAACAATGGAGTAATATCCCCACAAAATACTGTGACACACGGCACAGATGAAACAAACAAAAAAAATGTTTCCACACATTTATAGGGAACCCCTTCATTATTTTCTCACTCAACAACAGAAACCAATTATTATTTGGAGGTGGTATCTACTTTAAAAATCAGAAATAAATCAAGTCAGAAACAAACAGATTAAATGTACCAAAAATTGGTAGTTTAAGAGTTTTAACTGACAATGCAATTCTAAAAAAGACTACATGGCAATACCAACCAAAGCTACAGAGTACCTTGAAATTAACTTAACAGAGAATGTGTAAGACCTATTTGAGGAAAACTAAAGCCATACCACCAGACGCAGTAGCGAACTCATCCTAGAAGAAGTGCTCCATGCCTCATTGCTGAATATCACTATGGTCACCTTTGATACTCCCCTTGGGAAGCTATGCACTGATGCCAGCACATAACCACCCTTCAAAGCAATTTTGGAACTCTTTTTCTGGAATGGCCATCATAGTCGTATTACCCTTGATGTCCTGAATGTCATCAAAATGTATTGCTTTCAATATTTCCTTTATCTTCAGGTAAAGAAAGAAGTCATTGGGGGCCAGATCAGGTGAGTAGGGAGGGTGTTCCAATACAGTGATTTGTTTACTGGCTAAAAATTCCCTCACAGACAGTGCCATGTGAGCTGGTGCATTGTCGTGATGCAAGAGCCATGAATTGTTGGTGAAAAATTCAGGTCGTCTAACTTTTTCACCCAGCCTTTTCAGCACTTCCAAATAGTAAACTTGGTTAACTGTTTGTCCAGTTGGCACAAATTCATAATGAATAATTCCTCCGATATCAAAAAAAGATTAGCAACATTGATGCAACAAGTTTGCGAACTTAATTAAGTTCATATTTTATTCCTATATTGGCAATCTTATTATTATAAAGATATCAATTCTCCTCAAACTAATATATAAAATTAAATTTTTAATCAAAATCTTAATATAATTTTTTTAGAGGAAAGGGGACTAAGTTACTTCTTAAGTCCATGTGGAAAAGTAAGTCAATGAAGAGATAAGAAATTGTCAAAATGAAGTATAAGTATACATTTGTCTAACCAGGTATCAATATTTATGACAAAGCTTCAGTGATTAAAACAGTATAAGACTGACCCTAATAATCAGATTAATGAAACACAATAGTCATGCAAAAGACCGAAGTGCATATGGAAATTTTATATATGGTAAATGAAGCATTTCAAGCCAGTGAGGAAAGAACAGCTTACTTGGTAAAACCAGCGGTGCCAAAAAATGTACACAAGTGTCCGCTTTGTTCAACGTTGCTCAAGCAGTAGTTTGCCATAATCAGAAGTGTCTGGACACTGATGTAACCACTTTGACCACCTCTTGTAACTGCAGAAGTCAAACGTGACTTGTATTCATCCTTTGTTATCAGTATATATTGAATATTACAATTTTAATACAGTTTTCCTTTCTTAAAGTGTGTATACATTTTTTTGGCACCCCGTATTATTTTCACAATTGTCTGTATGCTTAGGAATAGAGTAGGAAATCAATCTCACAACATACATTACAATAAATTTCTGCTAACTTTAAGGTATAAATATAAAAGTAAAATAAACATGTAAGAAAAATATATGGGAACAAGGTCTTTCAATGTGTGACACTAATCTTAGAAGCCATAAAAGAAAAGAGTTGACTATATAAATATTTTAAACTTCAACATGACAAAACATTGCATAAACAAAATAAAAAACAAATGACATACTAGGAAAAATCACTACCCCATGTAATTGAAGAGTTTTGATATGAATATCGATAATAAGTATCGGCACAATAAGAAATAAAAATGACCAACTAATGGGTAAAGGATATAAATAAAATAACTATAAATAAAGTATAGGCATTAACAAAGATTTTTAGCATCACTAATAAACATATAAATCTAAAAATAAAGCGACTGTAATGTAACTCCCCCTATGAGATTAGCAAATATTGACAATACGGAGCACTGGCCAGAGGCAGGGAGGGGTAGGGACACATACACATTTAGATAGAGGAGTAGAAAGTGGTACAGCTTTTTGAGGGGCAAATTAGCCATATCTATCAAAATTCTGAATGCATATAATTTTTAACTTCTAATAAGTGATATGCAGAAATAATTGTAGCAAAAAGGACAGATGTAGAATTTCATTGCAGAATATTAACAGCAAAATGCTAGAAAATAACACAAGTATCCAACAGTACCCAAGTACCCGACTGTTTCAATAAATTACAGTACACTAGTGTACTGGAAAATAACATAACTGTTAGACGGGAACAGAATTATGTATAAGAACATGGAAAGGCACCCATTACAGATTGTTAAGGGAGCCATGCAGATTACAGAACAATATATAAGAGCACTTTTCTGCTAGGAAAAAGTTACAGCTATGTTATATATGTCTATGAAGAAAAAAAAATTCAGGAAAACACCATATGAAGAAGGTGGATTGTTTGAAGGGGAAGAAGTTTTCTTTCTAATTTTACATAGTACTGCATTGTTCAAGTATTTTATAAGCTATATAAAGAAAATGTTTTCAGCTGGCCTAATTTTAGAAAAAAAAATTTCACATAAAAAAGGAGAAATCTAGGGCACAGTATGTTACACCTAGCCCTCTGAGGTCATCATCTTCATAAATAAAACAACTCATTTTTAACATTTTAGTATATGTGGGGCTGAAGTGAGCACCATTTTTAACATTTTAAATTCTTAAAGTAGATGGCAGTGAAATAAGCTTAAACCTATCTCTTAGAATAACGCAAAAGACAATTTTTAGGAAAAGGGACGGCTAATTTTGCTAAAAATAGTTTTAAAAGAGTCCTAGTTAGCCTGAAAGAGTCTTAAGTGACTGCATTACAAGTATTATTTTCTGTATAGAAATTTTGGCCAATTTTTAATTAAATCTCTTTGTTTCATTAGTTAAAAAAAAAAAGAGGCTGTGAATACTTCCCTTTAATACATGGAAGTAAGTATATATAAAGATAAAATAATATCAAAAAAGCCCACTCTCCACCAAGACAAATCTTTCTTTAAAACAGTTTTAACACTTAAAATTATATGACTACTTCAGCATCTAGTTATTAAGTGTCTGGGCTCCTCCAAGTAGGCCATCTGAGCTCAAGCGTTCTTTTATTCTAGTTCCTCACTGTAAGCACAGTGACTAAGAAATAGTAAGTGTGAAATAACTGTTTGTGAAGGGGAGGAAGGAAGAAGGGACAGAGAGAGGGAGGGAGGGAGGAAGAAAGTGGGTCACAACATTTTAATAGAATAATAATAAATGAAATAATTTTTTAAAGTAAGATGGCAGACAAATTCACGTATAGATCTATATCCATAACTGTATCTAGTGTAAATGAACTAAACATTTCAATTAAAAGACTGATACTGTCAAACTTCAATAAGTCCAACTAAATACTATTTATAAGAGACTTTAAGTAAAAGGACTCAAAAGAGTGAAGAGATAAAGGATGGAAAAAATGTACCATGCAAATACTAACCAAAAAAGTGCTGGAGTTGCTGTGTTAATATTAGACAAAGCAGGGCTAGAAGCAGGGGAAGGCAAGCAAGTGCAAGAGCATCAGGCACTTGCATGAGTGAGCGCCTCCAGAAAAGAGAGGCATCTGGGGTTCAAACTGACATAGCATAAAAAATACACACGAAACAATAAAACCCACAATCATAGATGAACACTTTCATATACCACTCTCAGCTATAGAACATGCCTTTGTCGTCATGTGGGGTTCTCTCTGTAGTTCTGTGTCGTTAGTCATTTTCTTGTGAGGAACAGTAATATTGGATTCAGAGACCACGCTACTCCAGTGCGGCCTCGTATTATCTGATTAACACGGGCAACAATCCTCCTTCCAAATTAGGGTCACGCTCTGAGCTCCTGGGAGTTAGGACTTCAACACATTTTTTTTTTGAGGGGGACACAATTCAGCTTGTAACAGATGGCTAAAAATTACATGTTATTATTTTGATTTATATTTATTTTATTTGATTAGAATTTCTTTTCATGTTTATTGGACATTTTAATTTTCTTTGTTAATTGCCTAGTCATATCTTTTCTGATTTTTCAGTTTGGTTGTAAATATTTATACTTTAAGGAGCACTCTGTAAAGTAAGGAAGGGTGTTTAATATTTCCTCAGTTTGTCATTTGTCTTTTGACTTCACATATATATTATATATAAATAATTTAAAATTCTATATAATCAAACTCTTCTTTGTTTAGTTTAGATTTGCTTAATGGCGTCTAGGTTTTAAGTTTTAATTTGAAATACTTCTTCTACCCATAAGCCAATAAATAAAACCACCTATACTTTTGAAATTAAATCTTCCATCCATTTGGAATTTAATATGGTGTTAAGGTAGAATATCCCTCTTTACAGTAAATCATTTCAATAGTCAATTGTGCCAATAACATTCATTAAATAATCTAATTCCCCCTGTCTTCTCATTTTGAAGAGAATGCCACTTTCTTTATTTGTTTTTTTTTCTGTTTCCTCTGGAGTATAAACTTGTTTTGATTTTTGTAGCTTTGTCATTTGTTTTAACATGTGAAAGGGCTATTCCCTTGTTAAATTCATATTCCTAAATATTCCAAATAAATTGTTTCACTTTTTCAAATTATAAATTATCCTGCTGGCATTTTATTTGATATTTCATTGAATTTAAAAATATAAAAATTTATATAATAAATTATGCTATTATTTAAAGTAGTAAACCCCTAGCCTACACACAAATTGTAGTCTCTAAATACCCCATCCAAGTACAAGGAAGTAGAGCTCCTTGGAGGTATTGCTAATTATGAGGAAAAGAAGAAGAAAGAAGAAAGAAGCAAGAAGAAGAAGAAGAGAAAGAGAAAGAAGGAGAATATCTTAAGGTATCTTTTCAGAACAAGTAGCAAAGAAATAAGTAAAGACTACTACAGTTCTGTCAAAAGCACTCAAGAATGGATTTGAAGAGGCTGCCTGGACAAAGTTAGGACAATCTAAATATCGAAATGACAATAATTACAATAGATTGTAACATCTTATAATACCACACAACAATAATTGTAACAATATCAAATTAATTGGTCACCTTTGGAGGATACTAGCAAGCTAACTGATTTTTTTTTTAGTTTATTTTTTTTATTGTTAGTTTCAGGTGTACAGAACAATGCAATAGTTACCCTTTTTACCCTCACTAAGTAACAACCCCCCTCCCCCCATCTATTGCCCTCCCACCCCCAATATCATGCTTATCTATTACAATTCCATTGAATCCGTTCCCGCTCTCTACTCCATGTCCCGAGACTATATGTATATATAATTATAGTTGACATACTATATTATTCAACATCAACTTCAGAAATACAATGCGGTGGTCAGACCTCTACATCGACTATGAAGTGGACTCCCCAACAGGACATGGGTCCATCTGGCCCCCTAAGAAATATTTACAACATTATTGATTATATTCCTTGGACTGTCTTTTTCTATCCCTGAGGCCCTATTGCTAACTGATTATTTTTTAAAGTAGGAAGTAAAGAGAATGAATCAAGAATTAACCTTGTCTTTCTAGATAATCTATACCACTGGGTAATCAAATAGTAAATGAGAGAACTTTCTCTTTATAAATATATTCCAGCTAACAAAAAAGAAGGGAAAATAGACTATCATTGTTTTTTCAATGCTTAATAAATTAATGAGCTTGGGCATTAATCATCAACTAAAAGAGAGGCAACCACACATTATCTGTCCTCCTAATGGAAAAGCATATGACCAAAGACAAAATAAAAGAGTCTAAATTAATCAAACCTCCATATCCAACTAACAATTTATACTAACTATAGATACAAAAGAGACAAACATGTTTATACCATGAGATACAATCAGCAAAATTCAGACTGTAGGAAACCTTAAAAAACAAATAATTTATTTTTTGTAAACTGCAAGTGGTAGACTTTATTGGAATTCTAATTCAAAGGACTAAACTGGAAAACTATATACCATTTATGAAGCAATTGGAAATTTGAGCACTGATTGGATTCTTAATAATGATTTTTAATATTTGGGTTGAATATTATTGTGTGTGTTTAAAATTATTTTTTAGAGATACTTATTAAAATATTTAAAAATAAACTGATACATCTCCTATTTCCTTCAGTGTAAAGTGAAATGGCAAAGGTGGAGCACTGATAATTACTGAATCTGGATGAGGTAATTGGTAATCAGTTCTCTCTACTTTGTACATATTTAAACTTTCCTATAATAAATTTTTTTAGTTTTCTTATAAAAAAAAGGTGTTTCTAATAAGAAGGCACTGTCTTTTTATTTACTTACATATATATGAAGGTCAGACAATTAAGTTCGCGAACTCACCCCCAAAAAAGTGCTACACACCTCATTGCTGAATATAACTACCATCATCTTCAAAGTACTCCCCTTGGGAAGCTATGCACTGATGCCCCCGCCAAGTCCACCCTTCAAAGCAATTTTGAAAATCATTTCCTGGAATGGTCATCAGAGCTGTCATCGTATTCCCTTTGATGTCCTGAATGTCATAAAAATGCCCTCCTTTCAATATTTCCTGTATCTTCGAGTAAAGAAAGAAGTCATTGGGGGCCAGATAAGGAGAGTAGGGAGGGTGTTCCAATACAGTTACTTATTTACTGGATAAAAACTCCCTCACAGACAGTGCCATGTGAGCTGGTGCATTGTCGTGAGGTAAGAGCCATGAACTGTTGGCGAAAAGTTTAGGCTGTCTAACTGTTTCATGCAGCCTTTCAGCACTTCCAAATAGTAAACTTGGTTAACTGTCCAGTTAGTACAAATTCATAATGAATAATCCCTGTGATATCAAAAAAGATTAGCAAGATCATTGCAACAAGTTCGTGAACTTAATTGTCAGACCTCGTATTGTTCTAGTCTTAGAATAGTTGGAAAAGTTTCCTCTTTTATTCTTAAATGTACTTCTATAGATTTTATCTTTTTGTTTGCTACTACAAATGGGATCTTTCCTGCCACATTTATTTTTTTCTAACTGGTTGCTTGAATATAGGAAAGTTATTTTTGTACAATATTATTAAATAAACCTCCTAGTCAATTCATATTGTTTCTCAGATATTTGTATAGTATTGATTTTTCTATGTATATAATTGTTATGGATTGAATTTTTGTACTCCTCCCCCTAATTTCATATCTTAAACCTAATCCCCAATGTGATGGTATTAGGAGGTTGGACCTTTGTGAAGTGACTAGATCATGAGGGTAGAACCCTCATGAATGAGACCAGTGCCCTTATAAAAGAGACACTAGAGTTCCCTTGTTCCCTCGGTGAGTTCACCCTTCTCTCCGTGAAAACAGAGGACAGCTGTCTATAAAACAGGAAGCATGCTCTCACCAGACACCAACCTACCAGTCAGTGCCTTGACTTTGGACTTCCCATCCTCCAGAACTGTGAGGAATGAGTTTCTGGTGTTTATGAGCCACCCAGTCTATGTTTTGTTACAGCAGCCTGAACTAAGACAATAATCATATAAGTAGAAAATGATGGTAAATTTGCTTCTTTATTCATTCCCCAAATTTCTACCTTCTATTTTATTCTCTTGCACTGGCTATTAATTCGAGAGCAATGCTATATAATGGTTGTAAAGGGGTATTCTTTTCTCATTCTAAATTTTACTGGTACTACTTCAAAGTTTGGTGCTGGTTTGTTGTTTGGGACATATATTTTTTATCATGTCAGAAGTATGTATATGTTTATATGCCTTTAGGTTTTTGTTACATTTTGCTTTAATCAGAAATAAATTTTTAAAAGACAATCTGTTTTTATTGGAGACATATGTAATATATATTTCTACTTAAATTCATTTGAAACTTAGAGACAATAACAACAATATAAGCTATTTTAAAAATAAAGGGGAAATGCTCTCACCCTTCAAAAGTTCTGAAATATAATATTTTTGAAAAAACAGTTACACTGGTACCAACTTTTTAGTTACAAATCAAGTTCATTTCCCACCAATACCTTTACATGAAAAATGTTCATGTAATAAATTTTTAATCCCCAAAAGTCAGAAATATATGGAACCATGACAGTATAGCAGAAAAAAACATGTATAAATACTCTGGTTAATTAAATGAAATTTTTCCTATTATGGCATAATTTTAACATAGGAGTAAGCTTTTATGTTTGAATATTATGGTGTTCCATAAAATCTAACAATGTAATTCAAACTAAGTTGTAATTCTTTTAAAGAATGTGAAGAGAAGTGGATCAAATTTCCATTCAATGAACTTTTCTTATATAGATGAGGGAAGAGAATTAAGTGTGGATTAAACAAGGAGAATTTGTCCCCTCAATTACATTGATATGTAGTAAGAATTTTATTATTTGGCAATGATTTTCTTAATGGAGCACACTTCTGAAATAATAATGAGAATTATTGGGATACATAATTAGGCAATTTTTCACTCTACCTACTCACTCAAGTAATCACTAAGTTGAAAGTGAGGTATAATTTATTAAGAGAATGAACACTAATTGAGATCATAATTTTCTTGACTTCTCTTGGCCTCTATTTTTCTCTCTATAAATAAGGGGATAGGTCCAGATGACCTCAAAAATATTTTTCAGATATGAATTTCAGTTAGTTATCCACTTAAAGTCTCTAATAAATAGTTGCAACTGTATTAAAAAAAAGAAAAAGAAACATAAACTGTTTTTAGTTTATCCCATTTACATTTAAGGGTATAATAAAATTGATCCTAAATCTGTCATCTGATATATTTTTTGGTTTTATTCCTTCATTGATATATTTTGCTATATGGATTTTTAAAATTTAACTTTAAGTATCATATATTGAATCCTCTGTGGAAAACTGAAAAAAAAGTACATACATATTTTTATTTCATCCCACTCAGTCTCTATAACCTATTCCTTTTTTATTAAGTTTTATCATTTTTTGGTCTTTCAGAAAGTTGCCTTCATAACCTAGAACAGCGGTTCTCAAACTGTGGGTCGCGACCCCTATGGGGGTCGAACGACCTTTTCACAGGGGTCGCCTAAGACCATCGGAAAACAAAAAGATATTTACATTATGATTCATAACAGTAGCAAAATTACATTAATAGAGTAGCAACGAAAATAATTTTATGGTTGGTGGTCACCACAACATGAGGAACTGTATTAAGGGGTCACGACATTAGAAAGGTTGAGAACCGCTGACCTAGAATGATCTATTTAAAATCCTATTTCTTAAATTTTCCATTCAATATGTATTAGAAATGTTTGCTCATCTTACAGAACACTCGCAAACCAAGTTACTCACAATCCAAGGTTTTACTGTAATACGTATTAACTCTCTGCTGACAAAAATGAAGGGATAAGTGATAACAGCTACTACCCAATTTAGATGATGTAGATGATGATATTTATTAATAGAACTTCTGAGCTGATGAGATTTACATGAGCTTGTTGGACTTTGAGTTGACATTAAAGGATGAGAGTTTGAAGGATTTCACATGTGGATGGATGTAAATCTTTGGGGAACAGAGAGTTAATTGTGGTAGGCAGAATTACAGCCTCCCAAAGAAATTCACATTGCAATTCCTGGAACATGTGAATATGTTACCTTACATGGCAAAATCATTTTAAAGTTACAGAGCTTGAGATGGGGAGATTATCTTGGATTGCCCGAGTGGATCCAATTTAATCATACGGTGTCTTCTGAGAAGGAACTGATCCACTGTTGAGAGAGGAAGACAGTCTCTGAGCTGAGGAATGTTGGTGGCTTCTAGAAGCTGGGAATGGCCCTCAGTTTCCAGTTATCACGATAATGGGGATCTTGATCGTACTATTGCAAGGAAATGAATTCCGCTAGCAAATCAAATTAGCAGAAAACAATTCTCCCCTAAAATTTTCAGAAAGGAATGCAGCCCTGCTGCTTTGATTTAGTCTAGTAAGACCCCTACCGAATTTGAGATCTGGAGAATTGTAAAATAATAAATTTCTGTTGGTTTAAGACACTAAATTTGTGGTAATTTGTTAAGACAGCAATAGAACACTAACATAACCTGTTTAGCTCCATTTTAATTTCTCCCTTAGATTAAGAGCATTTCACTGTGAGATCATATAATCCCTGCCTACTTCTTGAACAAATCAAGATCCCATTAGCAAGGAAAAGGGGCGAGTGGCAGGGAGAATGGCAATAGCCAGTGCCTGCCATAAATAACTAATTCTACCGATTTGGTTTACATCTCTAGTCCTAACTCTCAGACTTTCACCTCATTCTTTATGATCACACACTTCTAATCTATGAGATTGCCTTCTGCTTCTATGCTCTTGGTAATTCATTTCCCTCTTCCTGGAATACCTTCAGCCAACTGCTTCACATTATCCCATTAACCCATCATGGCTCCCTTCCACTCTTCAAATTACTGCTTAGACATATTCTCTCCCACTAAGCTTTCTCTTCAAAATAAAATTAGTCTTTATTTAATTGTTTCTGCCCTCTGTCTATTCTGCAATTATGGTATATACCATAATAAAGTATATTATTTGTTTACCAACTGTCTCTCCTTCTGGTTGTTACCACTGGGCTAAATGTTTGTTAACATGATCATCATACCTAATAATATTCATGAATTGAGTGTTTGAATTATGCACTTTATAATTATACTGAATATTACTCAAATTATACTGAACAGTACTCACAATAGACACATACGTTTTTATACTTTAAATTATGATTTAAAAATACAGGAAATGAAGCGAACATTATAATGAATTCTCATGAACCACACAATTCATCTTCAATAACCATCAATATTTTCATAACATTTTCAATCGACTAGTAAGTCAATGGCAATTTATTTCCCCAACAGGCTGACCTGTTGTTAACAGGGATTGTTTGATTTATATCTAAGGTGAGGAGATAATTCTCAATTCTCCAGGATCATAGTTCTCGTGAACTTTAACAGCAATAATGGACAAAACACGCTCAGGAGTCACTAAGTACCACCACTGGCCAAATGGTGAGAAAAATCGGGTCTATTATAGACTAGAACCTGAAAAATACATCACAAGTGTCCTAAATGGCCATCACACATCACAAGACTTGTCCATGAAAGGACTCCTGCCACTTATGACTTAATTCAAGAGAAAGCTAAGGTGTTTGGTTTTCCTTTTTGTTTTCAATGGTCCACTTCAGTGTTAGCAATAGAGGAAATGTGTCCCTGCTCTCTTGAATAAATCACATTGGCTGAAAATTGCTTTAATCCATTTATCCCAAAACAAAAGCAGAGGACTGAGCATCTTATTGGCGTCTCATGGACGCCCAGGTCGGCCTCCCTCTGTGCCCGCGCTGCGCAGGGGATCTACTAGGGAGGTTGGGGCCAGGGCGGCGTTTAGTGAAACCCCTTCTAGAATCTAGATTCCAGGTAAAGGAGAATGTTTTAGAAGGCAGCTATAACTAAAGAAAGAAGGCTGTGGCTGTTAGGGGCAAGGCGCCCCCCAAAAGCAGTGACCTCCGGGGGATGGGAGCACACCGAAACTACACTTCCCAGAATGCAAAGGGGTGGGGCGAGGCGAAAGAAAGAATGTGTTTTCACCTCAAGGTGGCTGGAGGCGCTTCTGGTTTGATTATGAACTCCATTCCCTCTTCTTGGCTGTCCTCCACCTCAGCCTAATTGGCTCGGCAGTCCGTGCGGGGGAGGGCGGCTCAGTCGTCACTGGCAGCTGTTGAATGGAAGCGCTCAGCCTCACGACCTCACGGTAAATAAAGTCCTTTCTCTGGTCGGAAGATATAGCTTCTCAGGCTGCGTCAGAGCAAGAAGACTACATTTCCCAGGTGGCATCGGGGCTGCCCGGCGGCGTGGGGGCGGTGCCTCAGGTCTGGTACAGTCATCCCAAGCCTCTTCGGCGGGACTGTGATGGCCGGAGAGATGACGATCTTAGGTTAGTGACCGTGGGGGTCCCTGTCGCTATTGTGGGCACTGGAGCGATCTGGGGAGGGCAGGATGGCCAGGGGTGGTTGTCACACCTTCTGGATCCAGCTGGCGCAGCACGAAGGGCGCCGGAAAAGTGATTGAAAGGCGGTTTGGGGCTGTTCGGGGAGCCTCTAGGATGGCCCAGGCCGGAGTAGGCCCTCGTAGGGCCGGCGGCAACTGTGTGGTTACACCCCAGGGGCATCGGGCCTCGGGAACAGTTCTTTCCAAATAAACGTCGATTTTGAATCGTTGGTTGAATCGAGGCTTTTGAGAGGCCACAAGAATGTGCATCTCTTAATCCCCCTTTGTGGAGGAAGGGAGGAGCCCGGCGGCGACCTGAGCTGTGGTCTCTAGGGATGCTGGATTTGGAGAGATCCAAGCCCCTTTCACGTACAGTTCAATACTGTTTCCGCCAGTCCAGGTTAGGACTTGCCCTCCTCGGACAAGAAGGTGATAAAATGCTTCTGAAATTTTGCACGTAGGAGCAGCAGGAAAGTGGGGTCGGCACTTGATTTCATTTCTTTGAATTAATGTGTTCATGAGGATGAACTAACAATTAGTAAAACTGACTCCTACAAAGGACGTTTTGGGTCGTATATAACATGGATGGACACAGGTGTATAACAGCCTTCTGAAAGGAAATGACAAGTAATTGTAACATTCGAAGTGACATCTTTCTTCATCACTTATGTTTACTGTCCACATGTATGTTTACTGTTGGCATTTGTTCATATTTGTTTTTCTCATCAATTAGTAATTATAGAACATCTGATATTTGCTAGGAACCATTCTTGGTGCAGGGGATACAATAATTAACCATATCTGCCTTCAAGGAGCATCCATTTATGTTGTCATAAAGTTTATACACTTCTATGTTTCTTCCTTAAGTATTACTTATGCAAGAAATGTGTTCTTAATTGATATTTAAATACAGAAAAATTTAACTACATTCTGTTAGCTGTGAGAATTTTAATAATTGTTTCTTTTTAATGATGATAACTAAACTATAAAGCTATAAATCTAAATATCAGTTGATCAGAAACTTAGATTATATATAGCTTTTGCTGCAGGTGAATGACTTTACCTGTCAGCATCACAATTATTACCAAAATGTTTTTACTTTTTATTTCTTCATTCGCCCATAATGAATAAAGAACTATAGGGGTTTTTTTGTTTTTGTTGTTACATCATTTTAATTGCATTGTGGTCAGTTTACATTATGAAAAATTTAATGTTTGAGAGAAGTGTTATCATTAGTACTATAAAAGAAAATATTTTGAGACTGTTTTTAGTCTTGTTTCAAAGAGTGACAAAGGAATTTTATAATATTAATTTCACATATTGTATTAGTTTGATTAAGACATATCTTTTAATTTGTCTATTTCAGGATCAGCTGTTTTGACTCTCCTGTTGGCTGGCTATTTGGCACAACAGTATTTACCATTGCCTACTCCTAAAGTGATTGGCATTGACCTTGGCACCACCTACTGTTCAGTGGGTGTGTTCTTTCCTGGCACAGGAAAAGTAAAGGTCATTCCAGATGAAAATGGGCATATCAGCATACCCAGCATGGTGTCTTTTACTGACCATGATGTACATGTGGGGTATGAAAGCTTAGAGCTGGCAGATTCAGATCCTCAGAACACAATATATGATGCCAAAAGATTCATAGGCAAGCTTTTTACCCCAGAAGAGCTGGAGGCTGAAATTGGCAGATACCCATTTAAGGTAAGTAATTAAGCTAAAACTTATTTTAGTTTTAGTTCAGCATACTATTTCAGTTAATGCTTTGGCTTCAAGTTATAAAACTTTTTATTTCAACTGACTCAGTCTGCATGGGAGTTATATTATCTCATATAACAATCCCACAGCAGGTCCAGGGTGAGTTAATTCGGTGGCTCCATAGTCCTATCAAGGACTTAGAACCTTATCGTATTCTTGCTCTGCCATCCTCAGAATGCCTGCTTAGCTCTTTTATTGTAGCAGGAAGGCTAGTGGAGCTTCATGTACGATGGATGGATAGATGGATGGATTTTCTGAGTTTTAGTGTAAATATCTGTATACATAAAAATAAATGAAACTAGGTATGGTGTTTTATGATTGTTTGAAACTCATCAATATGTCACGGACAGTTAGTCAGTAGATTCCCATCATTAGTGGTTGCATGGAATGACTGTTCAGCTATTCAATTATCCAGTCCCTACCAGAATACATTTTATTTTTTCCCTGGTTTTCCACTAATGTTGGAGTTTCAGTGAATATCCTTGTACATATATCATTTTACACTTTTTGGTAATTTCCTAAATTTGAATTCTAGGGGTGGAATTGATAGATCAAATATGCAGTTTTGTTTTTTTTTAAGGCTTTTGATTTAGATTGCCAAATTGGGCACCAAAATGGTTATGTGCTATTAACTATTCTTTAGAATGCCTATACCCTCACTAGTTATTATTTTAATCTTTGCTAATAGATAAGTTTAAAAAAAATGGTATCTTCTTATTGGTACCTTGCATTGCTATGATTTCTAGTGAGGACAGACTTAAAAATTGGTTTATTCGCATTTTTTCTTTAGTGATCCATTTCTTATCCTTTGTCCTGTTTTCTTTTGGGGTATTTATCTTTTCCCAGATGACATAAAATACATTTGTGATGTTTTAAGTAGTTTTTCCTTTTTATAACACACTTGTTTTTGAGCTATCAAGAGCACAAGTTTTTATGTAGTAAAATTATCTCTTAATAATGTTCTAAAGTGGTTTTGGACTCTTACCATGCTTATAATGGCCTTCCCACCTTACCCACTTTTTTTTTTGTCCTCAACAATTTTATATGAGCATTTGTAGGTTTGGGTTTTGCTGGTTTTTTTCTTTCAAACATTTAAATGTTTGTTACATATAGGATTATTTTTTCTTGTAAATTAGGAAGTGGGATTCTAAATGATAGGTTTTAAAATGGTTGTATCAATGCTGCTTATTAACCCATCCATAAAAATTCTTAAATTTTTTTATCCATTTTCAAAGGAGAAAAAAAAATTCTCTTAGGTTTCTTTCTTTCTTAGGATTTTTTTTTTTTAGTTTCAGGCATACAGAACAACATAGTGATCAGGCATTTACACGCCTCACAAAGTGATAACCCCAACAAGTCTACTACCCACGCGACACTGTACATAGCTATTGACCATTATTGACTATATTCCCTGTGATATTTTACACATCCTCGTGACTATTTTTAAATTATAGTTGACATTCAATATTATTTTATATTAGTTTCAGTTGTACAGTATAGTGGTGAGACATTTATATAATTTATGAAGTGATTTCCCCCAATAAGTCGACTACCCATCTGAGACTATATATAGCTTTCACAATACTATTGATTCTACTCCCCATACAGTACTTTACATCCCTGTGACTCTCCTGTAACTATTAATTTGTACTTCTTAACCCCTTCACCTTTCTGATCCAACCCCCCAACCCTCCTCCCATCTAATAACCATAAGTTTGTTCTCTATCTATGGGTCTGTTTCTGTTTTGTTTATTCGTTTATTTTTTTTAGATTCCACATGTAAGTGAGATCCTATGGTATTTGTATTTCTTAGTCTGATTTATTTCACTAAGCATAATAATACCCTTTAGGTCCATCCATGTGTTGCAAATGGTAAGATTTTGTTCTTTTTTATGGCAGAGTAATACTCCAGTATAAATGTACTACAATTTCTTTATTTAGTTGTCTATTGATGGGTATTTCAGTTGTTTTCATATTTTGGCTATTGTGACTAGCACTGCAGTGAACATAGGGGTGCATGTATCTTTGAATTAGTGTTTTGGATTTCTTGGATAAATACCTAGGTGTGGAATAGCTGGGTCGTAAGTAAGGTAGCTCTATTTTCAACTTTTTGAGGAACCTCCAAACTATTTTCCATAGTGGCTGCACCAGTTTGCAATTCCACCAGCAGAACACAAGGGTTTCCTTTTCTCCACATCTTGCCAACACTTTTATATAATGATAAAATCATAAAGCTATACTTATTCCTCTAAATTACAGCTTTAGATACATGTTGATCCAAGAGTTATTTTAAGGTTTTTTTATTCCCCCTTAAGTTTCTAAGTAATCAGATTTATTGTTGATTCTCTTTAATGTGGGCTGTGATGGTACTGGTGTTTTTGGACCTTATTTTGATTGCGCCTTAGCTTGTTTTATTGGGTTGTCGGAAAAGTCATGACGTATTTTTTCTATGTTTTCCCTTGCAAAAATGCGTCATGACTTTTCCGACAACCCAGTAGTTTTCCCCATACAGGTGAAATACTTTTTGGAAGGTCAGGTTTCCTTAATTGAAACTTAATTATGTAGTCCAGAATGACTGGAGTAAATTTCTTAGAACAGGCTAATTCTCTTTAGTATTGATGTTAATACAGTTTTTTCTGTTGGTGAGACTAGGATAGTTAGTATGTTTTAGAATTAATCTAATTTTTTAAATGGACAACTACATTAGCAGGGATAATAAGGTAATACACAATATGTGTTTTTGTAGAAACAAGAATATAAGTGATATTTGATTCTTGGATAAGAGCATAATGAAGTACCGTATTTGCCGGCGTATAAGACGACTGGGCGTATAA
>NW_017731867.1:90978-99702 GCF_001890085.2 Hipposideros armiger | reverse complement strand
CTGCAGCCTACGCCGTCGCCAGCGACTCAGGCAGCCCAGCTCCAGGTTGAGCTGTTGTTCAGCATCTTAGCTGTGGAGGGCAGTGTCGCTGGCCCTCATATGTGGGATCTGAACCAGGGCCCTCTGGCGTTCCAAGCCAGCTCTTAACCAACGCGCCACTCGGCCGGCCCGAGAATCTTTTATGTTGCAGTTTTATGCTTGGTGATGAATGTTATTCTGTTATTGAAAACTATGGTGTGGATTCATTTTATAGATTTTAAAGTATAACTTTTAATCTTTAATCTTAATAAATATACTTGATAGATTATAATTTAATTTTATGAGTTTGTAAAGGTAAAGATAAGTTTTGATTAAATAAGTCCAGTATATATATGTGTGTAAGTATATATGATAAGCACACACAATTTTACACTTTTTTTTTTTTTAATCCTATCCACAGGTTTTAAACAAAAATGGAATGGTTGAGTTTTCTGTCACAAGTAATGAGAGCATCACTGTTTCCCCAGAATATGTTGGTTCTAGATTATTATTGAAATTAAAGGAAATGGCAGAGGAGTATCTTGGAATGCCAGTTGTCAATGCTGTTATTTCTGTACCAGCAGAATTTGATCTAAAACAGAGAAATTCAACAGTTGAAGCTGCTAACCTTGCAGGTAATATTACCCTTGCCTGAATTACGTTTTTCTAAAAATTTTCTTAGGTTGCAATCTTCAGTAGTAAGGTATATCACTTTGTAAACCACCTAACTAGGCACATAAACAAACTATATGGTAGGGATGAATTTTGATACATGTTTACAAACAACAATTAAGAAAGCTCTAATACAAAGTAAAATTTGTTATAACAAAATCCAGTCAGGCACTTGACAAACACTGAGAGAACATGGATACATGTGAGTAATGAGTGTTTTCTTCTAAACTTTTTTTAGTATTAAGATGCATATAATTTTTTTTAAAATCTGAGGTGGGGGAGAACCCATTTAACACCAGTCAGCAGATACCGAGTGTCTCGGTAAGCAAAACAGATAAATCCCCGTTCTGTGGAACTTATATTCTGTCCTACTAGGGGGAAACAGAAAATCGGCATTAAAAATAAGTGTATCATGGAGTTTCTCACCTTTAGCATTATTGATGTTTTGGGACAGGTAATTCTTTATTGTAGGGGACTGTCCTGTGTACTGTAGGATATTTCGCAGCTTCCTAGCCTCTACTCACCAGATGCTAGCAGAACTATCCCCATCTAAGTGGTGACAATCTTATGTCTCCAGACATTGCCAAATATCCCTGGAGGGGCAAAATGGCCTCTGGTTGAGAATCTTGATACAATGTATATCAGAAAGTAACATGCTATGGAGAAAGAAAAAAAAAAGGATAAGGGGACAGGATTGCTGGGTGGTCAGAGAGTAGGGACTCTAGCAGGTTTTAAAGAGTGGTCAGGTAGGCCTCATTGCGAAAGTGACATTGAAGCAGATTTAAAAGAAGCGAGGTAGATAGCTAAGGTGATATATAGGGGAATTAAGTTGCAGGAGAGAAAATGGCCAGTGTAGCAGCCACAAAATGGGAATTTGCTCTTACATGAGGAGGTGTAGGGGGTTGGCCAGTGTGGCCAGAACACAATGAGTTATGAAGTCAGAGAACTAAGGGGAAGGGTGTTATGATCTTTACATAAATTATTCTGAGTTTGAGTAGTTTTTATGGCTCCTGCTACAGAAAGCCATATTACTTTCCAGACCACTCATATGTGGCAGTTAGTTTAAAGCATGAATTTTCCTCAAGGAAATCTGATCTTTTGCCTGCACATATGTAACAAATGAAAACCAGATTTGCTGTATATTTCAGATTTGCATTTTAGGGTCTTGTGTCTTAATGTACTTTTTAAGAGTATCATTGTAGCTATTTGAACATCTTATCTAGATTTTTCTTTTTATTATTTCCTTTCTGTTTATTCATCTTTTTATGAAAATGCCATTTTTTAAAAAAAGCACAGTAAGCTTATCTCATTTCCACAGCAATTTGTTATATAGTGATTAAAGTTTTATTGCTCATATATTCCCAAGTAAAATATGAAAATCAGAGGTGCAGAGATTTTTTTTAATTATTAATTAAGAATATAATGATGTATTCCACTGAATCTGGGCCTTTATTTCTTTATATTACGATCTTTTAGAATAATTTTAATGATACCCATTTAGAAGAACTGATATTTATCCTTCTCATTTCATTACTTTTATTGAGTTGAAAGAATATTGACTATTCTTTCTCACTATTACTCAGTGGAGTTCATGTCATAGGAGACATTAACATGTTCTGAGGTTGAGCGGAAAGGAATTTAATTGTGTCCTCTCATGAGTTGTTCACTCTTCCCTCCAACCAATCATACAGGACTGAAGATCTTAAGGGTGATAAATGAACCCACCGCAGCGGCTATGGCCTATGGTCTCCACAAGGCTGATGTCTTCCATGTCTTGGTGATAGATTTAGGTGGAGGAACTCTAGATGTGTCATTGCTGAATAAACAAGGAGGAATGTTTCTAACCCGGGCAATGTCTGGTAAGTAAAATATACAGAGAGTTAAGGAGATTCAGGCACATTAACATACCTAATATGTAAAGTATTCATTTAAAAAAATTTTTTTAATATTCTTTGACTTGATTTTGATAAACTTCTGTATATGTAATTGTATGCCACCGTTTATGTGTATTTACAGCAAAAAGTTAAGTCTTATAAAAGGACTGGACATCCTGTAAGTCAAATAAATATATTGCCAGTGGTAGCTCACTGAGCCAGTACTTCTCACGACCATGGTGAAGGAAACAGAAGGAAGGAAATTCTTTTAAAGTGAAGGGTGATCATTTTATTTCATTGATAATCTGTTTCACAAAACATATTTTTAAAAAATTTGTAATAGTATTCTCTAGGAAGTGATAGGATTTTACATTCCAAATCTTTTTTAAAAAATTAGTTTTAATTTAGTTTAAGGTATTAATAAGCCTGTTTGAAAAGTGAAGCTGTAAGTTATTGGTGGTCTACCTTCTGCATGTGTCTCCCTCCTGACTGCACTGTCTTTACAACCAAGTTCAGGGCTGGGGATTTATATTACATTACTCTTTTCCTTTTAAATCATTTTTTCCTACTTTTCAGCTCTTTATCATGCAAGCAAAGATTTTTTTTTTTTTTAAAGATAAAATGCCTACTGGTACTTTTTAATTATCTGAGGGACTTTCTTCTGTTGAATAATGACAGTTAGTGTTTGTAAATTGCTACTTAAAAGCCAATCTGCATTCTCAATCTGTTTTCTGAAAAAATATTTGATATCATGAAGAGATACTTCCTTTTACATCATTTAAAAAATTTAACCCAGATGTGCACTGTTTTTTAATAGTACACGTTTGAGTTAAAATCGCTTTGGCCCAGTTAATTTTGATCACTCTTTGCATGAGTAAAATCTTATAATACATTAAATAAGGAATTTGTTATTCCAAGAACATCATTGTTATACATACAGACAACACAGACACATGTATACACACACATGTGCATAACTATAATGTAAACTCTTATTTTTAACTTAGGAAACAATAAACTTGGAGGACAGGACTTCAATCAGAGGTTGCTTCAGTACGTATATAAACAGATATATCAGACATATGGCTTCCGACCCTCCAGGAAAGAAGAAATCCACAGATTAAGACAAGCTGTGGAAATGGTCAAATTAAACCTAACTCTTCATCAGTCTGCTCAGATGTCAGTATTGCTGACGGTGGAGGAAGAGGACAGGACCGAACCTCAGAATGGTGTCACTGAACTGCCAAAGGACAGACTGTCCCCAGTAGATGGCCCCCACATGGACAGCATGTTTGGAGCTGGCCTTTCTGAAAAGAAGAGTAGAGAAAGTCAGGTTTTATTTGAAACGGAAATATCACGGAAGCTCTTTGACACCCTTAATGAAGATCTCTTCCAGAAAATACTGGTGCCCATTCAGCAAGTATTAAAAGAAGGCCATCTGGAAAAGACGGAGATTGATGAGGTGGTTTTGGTTGGGGGCTCTACTCGTATCCCTCGGATCCGCCAAGTCATCCAGGAGTTCTTTGGAAAGGATCCCAACACGTCAGTAGACCCTGACCTGGCAGTGGTGACAGGAGTGGCCATCCAAGCAGGGATTGATGGAGGCTCTTGGCCTCTTCAAGTCAGTGCTTTAGAAATTCCCAATAAGCATTTACAAAAGACCAACTTCAACTGAATTATGGAGGAATGATGATTATTTGTGATCTTGTCTGATGATCTATTCCTTTTTATCAGACCACCTCCTCCAAAGAAAGTCTCTAAAATATCTCACAAATTTATCTAAAAAGCAACATTTAGATACACAAAAATTTTACATGACATTTTGTTTTAGGATTGAATGTGACCAGATTGATCCTGTTTGATTTTGGAGAGATCCCATTGCAACATACTTTTAAAATGATAGAATTGAGGTACAACTCCCTTATAGGAGCATGGGTGGCTTTATTTTCCGGATTCTGGAAGTAGATAACCATATGCACTTAAAATTATATTCTGTAAGCATTACCTAGTACCAATTCTAGGACTCCCAGTTCTTACTAAATTGTATTAGCAGGAGCTGGTAATTTATTTACTTGGTTATAACATGTAACTATTAATTTGAACTATACTTGAAGGACAGTGTTAGTGTCAGATATTTACATTGGCTGGGAGATAGCAGTATTAGTAATGCAAGCTGCACATGTAATATTTAATAACTGCCATGTTGTATAACAAAATTACTTCCACAAATTTAGTATCCCATTATGTGTCCTATTCATGTAACCGGCCCGTTCTCTAGATTTTTAAAAGATGTTTATTGGATCAGTTTTTCTTTCTAAAACAGCTATAGATTTATTCAAATGTTTCAATACCAGATAGCAGAAATACCCATTTATGTTCTAGTTCCTCCGTCTTGCAGTGCATCATTCTCTGCTTGGATTTCCATAATTCTGCCTGGTTAGAAAACAATGGGGAATATTTAATTGCATTAAATGTGTTAATGTCACAATAAAGCCATCATTACCATCACTTTTTATTTTTTTTTGTTATCCAAGACCTTTGTAGACAGTGGTAAACAGCAGTAATTAGCTACAGTATTTGTTTTACGTTTTTGTTTTTGTTTGTTTTCAGTAAGCCCTGGAGAATGAAGCTTGTATTTGATTTAGTTTTACTGAGATTTTTTTCCCCATTTTTATTTTTGAATGAGGAAAATGTGTTCATTTGTAAAAACCTTGCTATGATTTCCCATTGTCATTTTAAAATAGTCACACTTGGATTACTTTTAGCCTTACGGTTAGTGTGTGATGGGAGCAAAAAATTCATGGATACTGGAAACAATGTGGAAATCTAATATGAATGGCAGTGTAGAAAATTTTCCACCAATCAGCATTTGTAGCAGTTTTGTTTTGGTCTCTTTCCTTTTAGAAAAGCTACGGGGACCAAGAGAAAAAATATAGCAGCTCTCTTTCTGTGATGCCCATATTATATGAAGATTTATTTTTTTCCTTAAGAGAGGCATGTTTCATATCAATATTCAAAAATTATACTCTGATCAACATTTTTGTTAAATTATATCTGTTTTATCCATTGTTGAATTTTCAATGACTGAAAAAACTAAAGCAAACTCATTTCAACAATATCAAAACATTTCAGCTAATCCTTAGGAAAAAGCTGAATGTTAATATTTTTTGTAGATCTAAAGAAGAAAATTTCTTAGCAGTGAAACTGCTGTTAAAACATAATTTCAAATACTTTTATGTACAGAAAATGTCTGTAGTAGGTAGATAGAAAAATATAAAATGTTTGTTGACATTTCCTTTTAGAACTAATGGAGAAATGCCAAAGAGGAATCCTTCGCTGCGTTATGAAAATATTGAAGTGTTCTCTTGGACTTTGTACTTATCTTTAATAGATCTTAGAATGGGAAAAGATCTTCCTATAAAGGTCTTTAAGATAAAAGTGTTCAATTTATCAAAATCTCCACATGCAGTATCAGCGTCAACCTAAAGCATTTTAAGTTTTTTTAAAAATAGTTTGAATTTCTTCAGTATCTGAGATAGTTTAGGACAATCTGTTAACACTTTTTAGAGGGAACAATTTGCAAAATAGGGCAGCTAATCTGATACTCTGGAATTTAAATAATTTGATTGTGTCTGAAAAATATGGCAGTGTTGGAATTTGGCAGTAGTTTAGCATATTCTCTAGTATAGTTACATCTTTAAAAAATGAAGTAATGTCTGTTTTCAATCATATTTTAGGAGGTTATATATAAATAGACTTGACATCAATATAGTTTATTTATTTAAAAGATAAAAATGTATCCTAAAAGGGATCATTTATGCATAATAATCTGAAGACATTTTTCATAAAGCAAACCTACTACATTTTGGTTGTACATCTAGCTAGTGTTTTTTGAAGTACATAACTTTGAAAATATGAACTGTCTTGTGTGATTAGAATATGTGAATGAGTAATTTATTTTGTATTAGGAATGTTTTGGTACTGTGTTTTCACTCAAACCACTGACGCACCTATAGATACTACTGTGTATAATGTACTGAAGATTATGGTTCTTGTGCATAACAGATTGTGCCTCTTAAATTTCTGTGTATACAGGTAATTCACATTTTAGTGTAAATAAATACAACTTTGCAGTTTGTTTTAAACTGTGTACTTTATTTTCCATTCAGGACTAGCTAGGCCTCAATACATTTTTGATGTATATAAATAAGAATGGAAGTGGGGTTAGAGCTGTTCTGATTCTCATGGCATGTGACCTACAGCGATTGCCTCGTTCCCTGCATCCTGAATGTCTCTGGAATTGCTTACTTTTCTACTTATTTCCTTAATTTAGAAGGGATAGTCCCTGTATCATAAACACTGTATCTAGAATTCTGAATACTAATCATGGCTTCTGACTATAATGGAGCCAAGATCTAAATGGATCTAGATAATAATCCTGCATAATAGACTACTGTAATCCTTTGGTTGGTGGTTAATACTTTATAATTTTCTAATAAAGTTTGTATTGTTTTTGGATAAGAAACTCAATATTTTTTAGAGGAATTCATTTGATTAATGTAGTCTTCAGATGAGCCCTTAAAGATAGACTTGATTCTCTCCAATGTTAATTCCTGTGATTCCTTCAGTTATTTTACTACTGTTGCTGAGGAACTCAAATATATGAGGAAATACAGTGACATTTCCATATTTATTTCATTTAACAAATATATACAGTGCCCCAAGAGGTAGGCAGCCTCTACTATAGCTGCAAATGACCCTGACCTCTTACTCACTTCTTTGTATCATCCTCTTCTCTTGAATTTGGGCAAGATTTGATGAGTCACTGCTAATGAACAGAATAGGGCAGAAGTGCTTGGGATGTCACTTTTTTTTTTTTAGCTGAGCCATCCTGCCACCTGTTGGCAGCTCAGCGGCAGCTCAGTTTGGATCGGAAATAAAACCGCTGTTGATCAGAGCTCAAACTCTTGAGCAAGCTCTTAACCTAGTCACTCGGCTGGCCTTGGGATATCACTTCTGAAATTGGATTGTAACAAGGCTGGTTTCTGTCAGGGGCACATGCTCTTTACTGAAAGAAGACCAGGCAATTCTGGTGAATACAGATGAAAAGACGCCCTGGAAGATGAGTGGTGTAAGTGAACAGGACCCCACCTGATAGCACCACCTTTCAGCTCTTAGAGCCTTCTGGAAATCGAACCCTCCCTTCCTAGTCAACCCTTCAGATGATGCAGCCACAGTTGAAATTCATAATTTCGTGAGAGACCTTAAACCACAATTACCCAGCTAAGTAGCCTCTGCATTCCTGATTCATGGAAACTGAGATAATACGTTTCTGTTGCTTTAAGCTATCAAATTTTTGATTCAGTAATAGATAATAGAGTATTTACTATGTGTCAAGACTTTTAAATAATAATACTAATTTACTTTTGTTCTAACAAATTTATGAGTAGGTACTATTCCCATTTTCAGATAGGGAAATTCAGGCACAGATGTATTAGGTAATCTCCTCAGGATTATACAGCTAATAAATAGCACAGTCATGATTCCAATCCAGGCCATGCTTAACCCCAATACTCTTGCTGCCTTATCCATCCCATAATACAATCCCATAGCACCTTTTGTGTTCAGTACTGCTGGGTAATATCCATGAAAGACCTTGTTTACCAGATAATGTTAAAATTCAAAGTTTAGATAGTGCTACTTTCCATTTCTGACAAGCAAATTTGAATTTAGAGAATTTTAAATACAAAATGGCGATAACTACCTACTTCACTGGATTTCTGAGTGCCTGGCACATGGAAAGTTCTAAATATTGTGAATGGATGGATATGGTAGAAACATAGGGAAATGAACAGAGAAGTTCAGTAGCTTGCCAATTTTTTGTAGGATTGTAAGAAAATGTCACTATAATATCAGTTATAATTTTCCCTAATATTCCCAAGTCCCTGATTCTATGGGTCTAAAATTTCTGCAAGTTATTGAGAATTCTCCTGATGATATAAAATAAATTTCTCTTGGTAACGCATTAATTATTTTTGAAAGAATTAATAGACAGCCTCGCATTATTTGGAAGTCAAAGCAGGAACAAATAGTTTGTTTTACACCTCATTGAATTAACTGTTACTTGGTTTACCTAAAATACATCCTAAAATAATTCAAT
>NW_017731867.1:87426-90478 GCF_001890085.2 Hipposideros armiger | reverse complement strand
TGGAGATAAAGCAATGAGTTTGCAACTACCAACCAATAGACATGATGTGGATCTGGAGCAAAAGACAAGCAGCCACGTGGTGTGATGGAACCACTCTAGCCAACTTTGTCCTCCCTACCTCAGGACTTCTTTCTGCCTGAGAAAAATAAGCCTCCTACTTGTTTACCCTTCCTTCCTTCCTTCCTTCCTTCCTTCCTTCCTTCCTTACTTCCTTCCTTCTTCCTCCCTCCCTCCCTTCCTTCCTTCCTTCTTTTCTTCCTTCCTTCCTTCCTTCCTTCCTTGTTCTTCCTTGTGCTTTTAAACTTTTGACCCTAGCTTTGTGGTTATACATTTGGTCAAATTGTAATTTTTTGGGCTTCTGCTTCTGGCCAAGATGAAATAAAAAAGAACTATTCTACTGAAAAATCGGACAAAACGTATGAAACAAGTTTTCAAGACCTTATGCATCGTGGCCAACATTAATTCTTGTCCATTATCTCTGTAAAATCATAGATATGGTAATGCAGGGAAAACAGAGGCTGTTCTGTTATGCTTGGAAATTGTCACACAAATGCTCAGAACAGAAAGCCAGAAGCAGATGTTCAGAGGAAATTAGTGGTGACTGAAATTGTATTAATATGTATGCCAAATTCCTCCTGCACTCCACTGTCAAACATTCTAAATCATTCATTTTAGTCTTACTCTCTGATGACATTATATTTTATACTAGGTATATCAGGGCAATAAACCAATAATGAATCACAAGTATATTAATAAACCAAGTTTTATAAATATGAATTCAAAAATTGATCCTATATCACTTTCCTTGGCATACCAAACAATGCATATGTGTCACTTCTAAATGTTTTGGAGCAAATATATTTTAAACTGTAATTTAGATTAAATCATTATAAACTTCCTGATTCTCTTTCTCCTCTTTTTATTAATAATGTCAACAACAACCACAATAATAATGATGATGATAGCTGCTATTTAGTCAGGGGTACAATATAGAATGTAACAAATATACAGTATGTGTAGAATATTATCAATCAGCACACCAACCCAGAAAGACAGACGTCAATATCCCCATTTTACAGAAAGTGAACTGGAGATTCCAAAGAGCTCTTGTCCAAGGCCACACGGAAGGTAAGTGGTTGAGAAGACGGAAGGAGGACAAGCTCACGCTCTTTCCAATATACCAACATGCCTGGTGAAACTACAGTTCACTACACCTGTATTTATTTATGAAAGAGATGACTAATATCACTTTGGCTTCACTAAATTTTTCTCTGCCAGAATTCCAGGACTTCCTCAAATTTGTTTTGAAGCAAATTCATAAATACGAGTATATGTTTAAATACTGTGACAAAGAGATTATAGTATTGTCAGATATTTTGAGATGATAATACACTCTACAAAGATATTTCATAAATGCTCAACTTAAATCACTTAAACTCAACTGAATAAGTCATCTTTGATTGTAGAGGCACATTCTTGAGCTAATTTGTATACTTGTTACTGATCAAGCTCCTCTGATACCACAGATGGAAAAATCAAAGGACTTGAGAAAAAAGATTTAACTGAATTATTGTTCTTTTCACTTTTTAAAAAATGTCTCTAAACTTCAAGAGTCAGAAATCCTACATCAAACTACCAACTAAGCAAAAGCCTCAGTAATTTTTTTTCTTCCAAAAAATACCAATGCATTTCAGTCTGATCTCTTCATTTGAATTTTACTTACATTTACTATTATGAGTGAATCTGGTAAAGAGATGTACCAGTTTTTCAAGAGATTAATGCACTTAGGGAGAATGCTTTAGAGTAAGAATGTCTAATAGGATTCAACTACATAGTGATTTTTCATAATACATTTAATGTGATCTGGCTTCCAAAAAATGAATTTATATGCTTGGAAGGGACACATTAAAAGAAGAGGAAGTTCATCTTAAGGGAATTAAGAAAGACTGCTGGCAAAACAGCCTTTACCTATGGAATACTATTAAGTTTACTACAATGGTCATGAAGTCTAACAGTTGATATGTCAATTCAATAGATAATAATTTCACCTTGTAATCTCTCCACAGTTCTAAATAGGCAATTTCATAGTGTTGATTTGCCTGCTCCAGTCCTTCCCAAAAGCCCAACCTATAATGAAATGATCATAAATACAGTTCAAACTGTACTTTTGAAAGGGAATGGGGCCTTTGCACTGACAACAAATACATTAGGTGTTGGGTAAGTTGGAATCTAATTTTGCCAACTAGAGTAACCTTCGCTAGTATGGAAGATGTAATGTGACTAACTAAGGATCAGTATTCATCCAGACACTCCTTAATCACTGGAAAGGCTCGAGCTAATATGTGTTGTCCCCCTAGTTTTAGTAATTTAGTTACCACCTAGCTGGAACACGCCAGCAGCTCCAGGAAGAGCGGGTCATCCCTGAACAATCCCTGGACTAGCCAGCAAGGGTGTGGGCAAAGGAGACACCGATAATGGGATGGTTTTACTGGGACTTTCAAAATGAGGCCTCTCTGCCCACTCCCTCCCTCCCCCCAATAATAAACAAGCATACAAACAAAGGGGCCTAGAAGCCTTTGCCAGATGGCTAAAACGTCTAAAGGAACACCTGCAGATGTCTTTGGTGTGTTGAAACAACTACTACATAAAACTACTGAGGATGGCCATAGATAAGGTCTGATAATCAGCATGTCCTAAACATCCCCATGATTAAACATACTCCTTTGGCCTTGAGAACTACAGCGATCTCTTCTAGGTGCTGATTCATTTCTTGGTGTTAATAGGAACATTAGGCAGGGAGAATGTTACTTTACTCTAATAAAGGATCGTAAATCTTAAATCTGACAAATCACATCAAAAAACTAGGAATCTGTTAAATTAATTGGGGTAATCAAAATTCCACAATGACTTAATTTATTCCAAAAACATTCCTGTCCTTGATGTCACTGAGGTGGACTTGGTTTAGATGGTCAGAAAAACAGATGTTTGGGGTTATAAAAGATAGGTCTCTGAAATAGGGAAAGTAAGACATTGTGGTTATTGGTATTTTTTT
>NW_017731867.1:85997-86986 GCF_001890085.2 Hipposideros armiger | reverse complement strand
ATAAAATGTTGTGATGAATGTGGGAAAATATATTAAAGAAAGTAAAAATTATCCCAAATCCTATCACCTGGGGAAAACTACTATTTATGTTTTATAACATTAATCAGTCTAGTATTTTTGCTAATGTTTATATCTCTTTGCTTTTTAAAAATGCAAAACTGGTGTTACTATCAACAGTTTTGTACACAGCTTTTATTAGCTAAATTACATCACAAGCATTTTGCTATCTCAATACCTTGGAAAACATGTCATTGATTATATAAATGTTCTCTCCTATGGATTTACTGTAGTTTAGGTAACTAATATCTTATTGTCTTATTGTTGCACTTCACTTCATAGAGGAAGTAAAAACAAAGTATGTATTCTACTACTGGATATCAAAGGAAAGGAAATTAGAATCTCAAAGAATAATCTGCACCCTTATGTTCACTGCAGCATTATTCGCAATAGCCAAGGTACGGAAACAACCTAAGTGTCTGTCCACATACAAATAGATAAAGGAAATGTATGTGTGTGGGAATACTTTTCATCCATTAAAAAGGAAGGAAATCCTGACATTTTCGGCAACATGACTGAACCTGGAGGACATTATGCTAAGTGAAATAAGCCAGAAAGACAAATGCTGTATGATCTCACTTATATCTGGAATCTAAAAAAGTCAAACTCATAGTACCAGAAAATAAACAGTGGTTACCAGGGACTGAGGGGTGGGGAAAATGAGAAGATGTTGGTCAAAGGGTACAAACTTGCAGTTATAAGATGAGTAACTGGTGACTATAGTCAATAATACTAATATGTATTGTGTACTATATACTTGAAATTTGCTAAGAAGAGTAGATCTTAAGTGTTCTTACCATAGCCAAAAAAAACCACAAAAAACCCTTGTGACTATGTGAATGAGATGAATGTTATTTAACTTGATTGTGGTAATCATTTACATATATATCAAACCATCACATTACACACCTTATATCATACTTTTTTTGTTT
>NW_017731867.1:83418-84317 GCF_001890085.2 Hipposideros armiger | reverse complement strand
TGACTACACCTGATCTGAGACAGGGGCCTGTCTGAAACACTGGAGGAAGAGCAGGAGGTAGAAGAATATGCAGAAGAGCATGGTGCCTGGACAGCGAGGTCAAGTTGGTTGCATGAGAGAGAGTGATCACCAGTGTCAAATGTTAGATCAGGTAAAGTGAGGATTGAGAGGGGACCCCTGGTGATCTCGACAAGGGCAGGTTCCCTGGAGGGATGAGATTTAAAGCCTGTTTGAAGAGGGTCCAGAAAAGAATGAGGGAAGAAGTAGAAGTTATCTGGACAAATTTACTTCTTTCAAATCAATAGTTTCTGCAACAGGATTTGTCACAACTTGCATCAAATTACATAAAGGTAATTGTTTTTAATGTGTGTGTGTGTTTGGGTGTGTAGACACACACATTTTATTGTTTCCAATATAAGAATATATATACTATTAATAATGAATTATTAGACAACACAATTTTATATTAGTCATCCCATGGCAATACACTGAGCAAACCGAATACTAACTGGAGATTGTGAAGGTAGACTAATCTTTCATATTTGTTTGAAAAAAGAAGGTGAGACCTAGGGAAGATTCAAAGTTTAGGTAGTAGTTGGAAAATGCAGAAAATATTTTAGCATATTTACAGGCTGAGAGGAGCAAGGGGGTTAGGGTGCTGAATGTAAGAATTAAAGGAGGTTAGTGGTGCGAGGTCTGAGAGAAGATATTAAGGGATATTATCAAAAACAAAACTGGAAATTGAGGTTTTTACTTGGAGGAGGGAAACCTCTTCCTCAGAGTTATGAGCAACAGGGAAGTTTCATGAAGATTCAAATACCTTTATAGGTGGATTGAAGAAGATACAGAAATTCAAGTCACCTTTAACATTTGCCCTATTACATGGAACTGGGAGGCAG
>NW_017731867.1:77151-81848 GCF_001890085.2 Hipposideros armiger | reverse complement strand
AAAAAAAAAACCAACAACTAGTTTCTTCTAACCCTACCCCAAACCAGGTTCCCCAAGACTGTAATTCAAACCTAAATCTGAAAGTCAAAAACCTCTGACAATTCAGCATTTTCTTGCCTTTGTTGCCAAACCATTTGATGGCCAACCTAACTTTAAGTGATGCTCTTTAAACTTTTTATTTAACCCACTTATGGTGTATATTCACATATTTCACTGTAGAACAAGTAGTTTAATTATGGGGTTCTACTGCAGGCACTGCATATATATGCCACATTTCCTTTTTAGAAGCCTAAATTCTGGAATTCTGAAATGCAACTGGCCTCAAGGTGAGGCAGGATAGATAGCCTAGGAAATTGACAAGGCCCTCCAGGGTACAGTGTGAGGCGCCTCACTGGTTACACAAGTAACAAGTGACTGTATCCAGCACCTGCAGCTGGAGAAGAACAGGAACCAGTTTCATCCAGCAAGTCTAATCCCCTTGACTGGGACCTGACCTTTAGCTAATTTTTTGTGTCATTATAATGTCATTTTTATTGTAGTTACTAGGACTTACATCATGCATCTGATGCCATGACAGTTCCGGAGGAACCAAATAAGGAAGGAAAATCGGGAAACAAAATGTGTCGCCCAGGGAGTGGAGATGAATGAACCACATCAATGAGACGTCACCAGTTCCCTCCCCAGGAGGCATAAATAGCCCTGATCATGAATTCCTCAGGGAGACTCATTTTCTGAGTTCACCCACAGGCACTGTCCTCTCAAGTGTGTTGTTTCATTTTAAATAAATAGCCTTTGCTTTTCTGCATCTGTCTCCCTCTTGAAATCTTTCTTGTGCGGAGACAAGAACCTGGTCACCACAGCTCTGGGTTGAGTCCTCTCTTGATAGTCCCTGTGAGCCTCTGGTGACAAAGGGTTCTGGGTGAGGAACTAAGGACATGTACTCAAATCATCTAGGCTTATCTTTTAAATAATGTGAAATTATATGAAGCAGTTTAAGGAATTTCCTATTTTACAAAGGATGTATGAACACACTCATACCATTAGTGTTTTGCAGTGTGATGTATGTGAAAATGGGGCTTATTGGAGAAAACTTACAAGCAAAGAAGAAGCAGAGCATACAGAGGGTGCCAAAACAATGTATACACATTTTAAGAAAGGAAAAAGCTGCATTAAAATTACACTGATGGTAACCACTTTGAGCACCTCTTATAATTGCAGAAGTCAAATGTGACTTGTATTTATCTTTTGTTATGTATATATTGTGTATTACAATTTTAATACAGTTTTTTTTTTCTTTTTAAAAATGTGTATACTTTTTTTGGCACCTTCTGTATATTCTTTCCAGAGCCTGCATGATTTGGCTTAGGCTGGGCAAACTGGACTGACAGGCCATGATGAGATGGTCCCACTCTTGTTGCAATCTATAAATCTATAAGAATAGGACAGCAGGAAACTTCTGGGTAACTATGTAACAGCAGGAGTTTCCTGTCTCCAGCACTCAGCCTTGAGCGTCAGCCTGTTCTTTCTGTGAGCTATAGTAATTTATAATTGTTGAACCAGCCTCCTACTAGTAGCAAAAGAGAGGAAGGAATGAGCCTCCAGGGTAATCTAGGCTTGACTCTCATTACTTAGTTAATACACTCTGTAATTCAGACAGGCAAAGGAGAAGAGAGTTTAATTAACTGGATTATAGACATATCACATACCACAAAATCATTATTACTTACATTTAGGGCATAGGATATGAACAAAACCAACTATTGTTCAATCTATAGAATTGCCAGCCTGCACAGCAAGCAGGGCAGGGAAGATCACCATTTACTTGCTAAAAAATTCAAGTCTAACAGACAGCCACCTGTAATAATGGAAAATATTCCTGAACTGAGATGCAAAAGTTTTCATACACTTAGTAGGAGCTCTTCTATGGGAAATAAACATCAACAGTTGCTTTCTTTTTTTCCCTCAATTAGAACTCAAACACAGTCTTGTTGCAATGACGATATATTAAGGGATTTCTCTGCATAAAAATACACTTTAATTTTGCAGAATTTTGCTTTAAAACTTAATCAAAATTAAAAATAAAATAAAAAGAACACCAACTAAAGTGATGCATTATATTTTAAAATCCTATTGGAAAATCAATTACCCTTCTGATTACATACACCTTTTTGTATAATAAAATTAGTCTCTAAAACTTAAAATGTGCCCAACTGCTATTTAATAATTCATTTTCTACTATATGTAAAATTATAAATTCAAATTAAAAATAATATAAAATATTGTATACAAATAAAACATATTCTTCAGCACTGTACACCTGAAACTAATATAAAATAATACTGAATATCACCTATAATTAAATATTGTATATATGAGGTATGATGAAAAGATACAGTGAATGTTTAAATTAAAAAAATTATTACACTAAAAGACACATTGCCATTAATCCTCCTCAAAATACTCCCCCTCGCTTGGAACATACTTATCCCATCATTCTTGCCACTTTCTGAAGCAGTTCTAGAAGTCCTCTTTCATGAGTGTCTGTAAATCATCCTCCACCATGACAACGCTGTTACACATCGCTTCTGGTACGGCAATTTCTGTCAAATAAAAACACTACGGTGTGTCCTCATCCACCTTATTTATTCACCAGATGTGGCATCATGTGACTTCTTGACTTCTGGCTCTTTCCCAAAGTCAAAATCGCCATGAAAGTTTTTAAATAAATTTAGGACATTGAGGTAGCCACACAGTACAACTAAAGACACTCATGAAAGAGGGCTTCCAGAACTGCTTCAGAAAGTGGCAAGAATGATGGGATAAGTGTGTTCAAACCGAGGGGGGAGTATTTTGAAGGGGATTCATAGCAATGTGTCTTTTACTGTAATATATATATATATATATATATTAATGTAAATATTCACCGTACCTTTGATCACACCTCATATATAGGTATATATACAGAGGGTGCCAAAAAAATGTCTACACATTTTAAGAAAGGAAAAAATTGTATTAAAAAAATGCTGATGGTAACCAATGTGTATACCTTTTTTTGGCACTATATATTCACAAGATGTGAAGTACAGCATAGGGAATATAAGTGAATGGTATTGTAATAGCTATGTATGGTGTCAGAGGGTTAGCAGACTTGGGGGGTTGATCAATTTGTGAGGGGTTTAAATGTCTAATTATTATGTTGTTTGTACACCTGAAACTAATAAAAAATAATAAAAATAAAAATAAAACATTCTTCAAATATAACATACAACATAGAGTCATATCATTAGTGATTTTATAGCATCTTATAAAATCGTCAAAAAACTTGGGACCTTATTTTCACATAAAGTAGCATATAGTTTTTATATGAATATACATAGATACACTTTAATTTAAATGTATATCGTGTTTCCCTGAAAATAAGACCTAGCCAGAGAAGAAGCCCTAGCATGATTCCTCCAGGATATGGAGGGCAGGCACCCCTCACACGAGGGTTTTATGACCTGTTTCAGGGAGAAGGGTGCTTTTTCCACAAACTGCTTCAGCTTAAAATATTCAGTATGCCAAGGTGCCATATTTTGGTACCTAAAATCATACGAGGGCTTATTTTCTGGCTAGGTCTTATTTTTGGGAAATAGGGTATTAAATATTAGAAATATTTAAGAACTTAATCTCTTTTTTTACTTAATGAAATGTCATTACAAAACACTCTGTTTAGAAGTCAGTAAACAAGATATCTAAAAAGAAACTGGTCCTAAACTAGGTATATTGATATGACTTAACTGTTTGAAATTACATTATTGAAGAAACAGACCACGTTCTCATTCACCACCTCTTTGTTTCACTGGATGAACCTCTGTTCATGTCCAAATGCCCTGACAGTGGACACCCTGATAAAGTCTCACTAAAGTGGGCAATGACAGGATTGCAAAATGCTCCTGCCAACCAGACAATCTGCCCAGAGCTGGCCACATAGTATTCTCTCTCATCTGAAGGCAGAAAGAGGCAGTTGGAAAAAAGTAGCAAACATTGTTTAGTGGTTTGAAAACGGTAAGACACTTGTATAGTGGGTTAAAGAGTGGCCTCCAAAAGTTAAGTTCAAGTTCTAACCTCCAGTACCTGTGAATGTAACCTTATTTGGAAATAGGATCTTGGCAGATGTCAGTAAAGGTCTCGAGATGAGATCACTCTGGACGTAGGGTGGGCCCTAAGTCCAATGCTGAGTGTCCTTATAAGAGATAGACAAGGAGAAAACAACACAGAAAGAAAGCCATGTGAGGATGAGATTGGAGTGATGTGAGTGCAAGCCAAGGAAAATGCCGGAGACCACTGACAGCCTCCAGACACTAGGGGAGAGGCTTGGAACAGATTCTCCCTCATAGCCTCCTGAAGTAACCAACCCTGCCTACACCTTAACTGTGTACTTTTGGCCTCCAGAACGGTGAGAGAATAAAATCTCTGTTGTTTTAAGCCTCCAAGTTTGTTATAGGAGCTCTAGGAAACTAAAACATCCTTGTAACAGTAAAAAGCCTCAATTCTGGACAGCACAACTAGAACATAATTGGGCAAAATTTCACTTCGATCATGCTCTAAAACAACCATCGCTGAGTACCTACCATGGAAAAAACTCTATGTCACATGTTGAAAATGTGACCAGGCAGTTAACCTATCAAATGAAGGCAGTAGACCAAATATACAAC
>NW_017731867.1:73183-74771 GCF_001890085.2 Hipposideros armiger | reverse complement strand
GAGAGAGAGAGAGAGAGAAAAGTCTAAATGCCAGTATTGGGTGTTCAGGGGTATTAGCCTAACATTATTTACTACTTATAATTGTAAAACACTCCTGAGCCATGTATTCACTGAAAATATGTCCAGCAGCCTTCTTGGGTTGCCAGGTCCTACAAATATCAGAAGAAGCAGGAAAACACAATAATCTTCTTTTACAAAATTAGAAACTGAAGTGAACAATGAGAATAAGAAAACGACATGGGGAAGTCAGGCATCAATTCACACATAACTTAATAAAACCTATGTTTGTGGTATGAAGTATGACTTAAGAGATACCAGGAAATAGGAAGATGCCCAACCTTGAAAGGATGGACTACTCAGTTCAGGACAAAACTGATAAAGAATGGTGATGGAATGGTATTAATTCTCAGTCCTGTTCTGAGGTTTCCCTGATTATCTCTCATACCAAATAGTGTAAGAGCATCATATTCATGTGTAAATTCCTGCCTGTCTTTAGAACATATCATCCCATATTCTTGTCTGTTCCAGACCTAATTGTTTGACATGTAATCGTTTTACTATGTAAAAATGATAGCTATTTATTAGGGTCATAGAGAAATGTCCACTGAGAGGGACAGAATTCTGGTGATTAAGTTATATTAATTTTCAAAGAACAGTGCATACATTGGCACGATTAAGCCAAATTTAATATTTTATCAAGCACTTATTATGATAGATATTTTCATTTACATTTTCATGTTTAATCCTCACTTCCCCACATACACACAACACTAGCAATATGTGGCTATCGAGCACTTGAAGTATAGCTACCATAAATTAAGATGCGCCATAAGCATACAATGCAAACCAGATTTTGAAGACTTCATAGGAAAAAAAGAACTTAAAATATTTAAGTTAAGAATTTTACATTAATTATAGTTTGAAATAATGTTTCAGATATTCTGTGTAAAATGTATTATTATAATTATTTCAACTGCTTCTTTTTTACTGTTTTATTGTAGAAAATTTAATTTACCTATGTGGGTTGCATTATATTTCTATTAGTGCAATTATAAGGGCTTAATAGTAAACACAATGGGGGAACACCTACAGGTAAGCAGAAACATTGTGGGAAGCTCCACCTGACCTGGAGAACCATCTGAAGTCTGCCTGAAAAGAACTATAACTAAAAATTGAAAGAAGCCACATTGAGATTGGTAGGAGGGGCACAGATGCAGAATGCGCCCCAAACCTCCATGTTGCAGTTGAGAATCAGGAGGGATATCTCACCATGTTGGTTCCCCCTGGAACCACACACACCAGGCTCCCCAACCCGGAGTACTGATGCCCAGAAGAGGAGCCCCCACAATATCTGGCTGTGAAAAACAGTGGGGATTCCAACACTTTGGGAGGGATGGAAGGCTGTGGGAAACCCAGACGTCCTCTAAAATGGCCCATGCACAGACCCATTCACTAGCAGTAACTCACCTTGGGCTCCAATGAAGGGGCAGTGACTCGGGGGGCCTTGGAGATACACGGGGTTAGACTGAAGTGTGTGGTTCGAGGGGAAGACTGGAATACTGTCGGCATTTTCTCTGTGAGGGTCCTC
>NW_017731867.1:65488-68805 GCF_001890085.2 Hipposideros armiger | reverse complement strand
CCATGATTACCATTTCACCCAAATTGTGTTGATATTCTGAACTCTCAGATCCTGCTTTCCTTCCATTAAACCTTCAAGTTAGAACTCACATGGCAGTCTTTGTCACACTTGCTCCCCACCTGTGGAATACTGCTTCAAAAAATTGTACAGCCCTGCAAATTGATTCCACCATAAATTAATATCTTCCTTCCACCTGCGCTCTTAACAGTGGTCAGAAATTCTTGCATCACTCTCAGAAGGGGGACCCACATCCCGGCCATAAGGTGGAGGAAGTAGAAGCAGACAGAGAAGGCAGTCTCCAAACCTCTATATCCATCTTCATCTCCATTCAGCCTTTTCTAATTTTCTGCTGTAACAAGCAAGTTCTCTCCTCAGATCTGAGGATAACCTGATGACCTGAATCCCATTCTGTCCCATTTTTTCAAAATACATTTATTAACTATAGTGTTTCCACGCTCTCTGGTCAATGAGTCTCTTTACAGTACTTGTTAAAAGAATACAGATTATAGGATTTCCCCTCTAGAAATCTGTCTTTTAAATAAATGATCCAAGGAATTGTTATCCTAAGGCAAATCTAGCAAGTCCTGAATTGTTCCCTTTCTTTTCTAATCTTCACCTTTCTCCTTTTTTTCTGACTCCTTCCCATCTGTCCATAAAAAACAACACATTCTTTTCATCTTAAAACCAATACATCATCACAAAAATGATCCTACTCCCAACTCTACGTCCCCCTTCAGTTACCATCCTACATCTTGCCTTCCTTTTTTTATTCAAACTTTTTTTTCTGCCAAANAAATGTGACCAGGCAGTTAACCTATCAAATGAAGGCAGTAGACCAAATAAATATACAACCACTAAGATTTCTGTACCTTAATGTATTTAAAGAAAAAAAATATTTCTTTATTTTTTGTCTATGAAAAACACCAGCACAGCCACAATTATAATGGGCTGCTTTCCCTCCGACCTGGACTGAGGACAATTGAGATGGGTGGATACTGTGGAGAGCTGGAGAGAGCTTTCCCTGAGTTAACGGGATCATGATTTGTCAGCCCAGATAATTTCTACAAACTGGAAATCAAAATCAAGAGTTCCTACACCTTTCAATTTTTTCATGAAAAGCTTGAAACCTGAAATTTTGTGTAAAATCCCTGATTTTAAAATGTCTTCATTTTGGTAAAAAACACTGAGCAAGCTAAGCAAAAACATATGGGAAGCTGCATATGGCCTGTCAGCTTTCTGTTTACAATCTCTGCTCTGTGCTAAAGGCTCTGGAATATACAAAGGATTACGGTATTCTGGGGCTGCAAAGGGACTTAAGAGATAATTATAAAGAAATTTTCGTAAAATTTCAAGTGAGTTCTTTCATGAAATTGTCCAGAGCATTTAGTTCAAGAACATTTGCTCTAGATCAATGCTTCTTCCAGCAAGGCTGATCCCTATGACAGGGACCTGACCTTTAGCGAATTATAGTGCTATTGTAATGTCATTTCCATCGCAGTTACTGCAACCCTCATCATGCATCTGTCACCATGACAGCTCTGGAGGAACCAAGAAAGAAAGAAAAAGCGAATAGATACAACTGATCCTAAATTTCTAGATTTTAAAAAACTATATACCATCCCTCAGTTTCCAGATTTTTTTTTTAACTGTAAAACACAGTGTGTGCCCCAAAGTACTTACAACCTTACCAAGAAGACTATTTTTGGTCCACTGAAAAACAACAAAAACAAAACAAAACAAAACAAAACAAAACAAAAAACCCAAAACAAAACAAAACCCAGCCTATAATATTAGCAATACAATAAATCCATAACACCTGGATGAATCAGCTCTCTTTGCACTATTTTGGTAGAGAATGCTTTACCCAGAAAATGAAATACAAACTATGCCATGAAGGGTCAGTGAAATCTAGACAGAGAGAATAGAGAAAACATGGGAAGCAGGAGGAATAATGATAGCATAGGTGTAGAAATGAGAACATGATTAACATTCTTATTTGGTAGATTAAATTCCAATATGAATTTAAAAACTTAAAACTGCAAGAACTGCATCGTTTTATGTCAAGAGCTTCAAAGTACTTTTATATTTAATTTAAATATGTGTTAAAATTTTTTGTTTTACACTACAGCCTCACAGTGGCATGATTTTGGAATTTAAATTAGTTGAACACATTTTAATTAGTTCTTCCAGGAATAGCTTGCAGATATCAGAGATAACAGGACAAAAAGGCAACGTTGTTTCTCTCTTAGATGTGCTTGCGAAGTAACTTTCTGCCAAAATGTAAACAACATATAGGTTTTGTGGTGGCCATAAAAATACACATCTCAATTCTCCTCCTGCAGGGAGCACAGCTGACCAACAGCCCATTTGCTGCCCCTCCCAATCCACTACTGTATTAACATGGAGGCCACAGTCCCCACAGGTTGTTCCCAGACAATAAATGAGCATGGCAGGGAGTGAAAGAGCAGGCCCATTATGAGGACACTTGGGACACTCCAATGGGTGACACTGGTTGTGGACTTCCCATTTGTTTGAAACTTTTATGAAACAGTTCTGCAGCCCAAGACTCTGCCTACCCAAGTCTTTTTCCTTCTTCTTCCTCACAGGAATCAGACCTACATTGCTCACCGTGCCCTCTCCTTTATCTTTTATAGGCCTTTCCCCCAGTAACTCCTTAGTACACCTTATCATTTCTTGGAGTCTGTTTCTTGGAGATCCTGGGCTAACAAGCAGATTAAGTGAGTCTGAAACTGTACTTGACTGTGAATTTATAAGTTATTAGTACACATAAAAATCCACGTACTTATTTGTATCAATCATGAACTAGAGAAAAACCAAGGGAATAACTACCAGAATGAGGAGTGGTAAAGCTCCTACAATGACCAAAACTATTCCAATAATATCCAATGTACAATTCACCCAGGTCTGTAAGTAGTAATGAAAACACATATCAACTGTAATCATGTCTTGAAAAATTTGATATCAGGTCATTTCATTTTGGACTTTTCATGGTTTAAAATGAGAGGAAGAGAAGTATATCATTCAATGCAAAAATAAAAACCATTTACCCAGACGTGACAATCTGATGATTAAATAAACCTAACTACATGGTCGTTGCCCTTCCCAGCCCACTTCCATGGTCAATTGTAACCATTAAGAGGGTGTTCTAGTAACAAGATGCCTATGATAATGCAATTTTACATTTTCCAATGACAACTGCCCCACACTAAATTTATAAGACTAAAGTCAGACTCAGAGAGAGAGAGAGAGAGAGAGAGAGAGAGAGAGAGAGAGAGAGAGAGAGAGAGAGAGAGAGA
>NW_017731867.1:62011-63534 GCF_001890085.2 Hipposideros armiger | reverse complement strand
TGCTTCACCCCACTTATGTGCCACACAAGGCTCTATCAGTGGCGGAACCTTAAGGGAGCCAGCAGGTGGCAGTAGGCCTCGGGGTGTCCTGGCTTTTTGAGTAGCTACCCCAGGCCCAGTACTGGTGGCAGCAATTCTTGGTTGGCAGCGTGGCCTCTCCTACGTGCCGCCGGGGTTAGCACAGGCAGCAAACGACTGCGGATCACTTTATAGCTCCTACCAGGTAGTCCCCAGCTGGTCACAGGCAGTGTTTATGGATACAATATTTTCAATCTCTGAAGATACTATCTAGACATTTAAAGCTTCTATTCCAAATATCATTGGTTTACTTCTGGGTTCAGCTGCTCTATTTGTTGGCTCTTATTTACTTTGTTGGTTTAATTAAAATACATGACCATCCATCATTATCAGTTTAAACTTGCAATAAAGACATGATTCATTAATAGAGGTACCTAGTGTGGCTTTCTTCTGCCATTGCATACGTTAATGTCCCCTAACATTTCTCTTCTCTGAATGTCAGGGTTGCTTCAAATTCCAATTAAGTAGGCAGGGCTGCTTCAAATTCCAATTAAACAACACTGGAAATTTTGATATTGGCTGGAGCTTCTCCAAAGCCACTTAAGGAGGATTTCTTCTATGTATGTCCCACACTCTAGGAACCTTAATTTCCTCTTTAGATATCATCTTTCTAGTTTTCATTGTACTGCTCCTATGCCAGTTGCTGTATACATTGGTGACGGTGGATGTTATCCGAGAGGCTGACGGGCCAGGAGAACAATGATCTAGTGAATTACTTTGAATGTTGTTATGCATCTTAATCCTATTTTCTCCACCTGTGACCACGAATTTGGTGTTTCTTCACAGCTCAACTGAACATCTCCCTCTTCTGTTAAAACTTCTCCAGTATCTGTTCCTGGCTACGAATTCTTCTACCCTTGATTATGTCAGTAGAACTGCTTATGTAGAAATTTATCACTCTGAAATCCCCTGAAGACTTTCCTTTTATATTTATTCACTGTCACTTCAGTAGAATTTTGTGAGGTAAGTAAAATAAATGATCCACTTACTGGTCTTAAACTGAAAGTAACAGTGTATTCTTTAAACACTGTACTTTGAAAATAAGGTGCCTATATTTTATACATTGGATTGGAGAAAGGATATAACAATGAGGCATGAAACACAGTAGATGGGAATATTCAGTGTCCTAGAGATTTTAAAGCAAATAGCTGTGACCCAGGGAAAAAAAATGTTCAGGGCTATTTCTTTTTCAGAAAATGAAGTAAGATCTTTATTTTTGTTATAAAATATAGATCTAATGTTTTCGGCTTCAGTACTCTAGTTTTGTTTGAATGTTAGCCTTCTATATTATTCATAGTAGGCCTCTGGTATTAAAATGTGAAAATGCTATTTATGCTTTAAAGCTTTAAGAAAAAAGTGAGGTAGGATGATTATCAGTGAATCACAGCCTGCTTTTTATTGGACCAGATTCTATAAAATGTAGCTGTGGTCTACTGAAAAAAAAA
>NW_017731867.1:57874-58666 GCF_001890085.2 Hipposideros armiger | reverse complement strand
AACTATCATCTCCAGCATGTCTCCAAACTACCTTCCCAACTCTATAGTTGACCTATTGCCCTACCAATAACCTGAAGACCACTAAAACTGGCACTTTCACTTATGCAAACATCCCCCTTAACTTCCCATCCCTGACTTTACTCACATCTTCCCCTTTGTATCTATCATCGCCTCTCCTTCTCCGTGATCTCGATCTGACAAAATTCAATCCATGCTTTTGGTGCCACCTCAAATGCCCTAAATGCCAACTAGTCCTTAGAAACAACCTTAATCTCTCAACCAAATATGGCTTTCTCCTGCTCTGTCTCCTCACACTGCTTTCTTTTACGAGTTATTACACTTGCCATTTGCCATGTAGTTTTAAACTTTACTTACAATGTAGTTTTTAACAGACTTACTGATTTTTACAATCACAAGCATCACACACACGGTGAGTAGCCATGTAGTAGACTTCTGAGTCCTATATGACTTAACATATGAGCCTCAGTTTCCTTAGCTGTAAAGTGGAAATTATCTCACCTTTCTAAATAATTATTGTGAAGATTAAATAAGACAAATCAAGTATTTAATAGGGGCCATGTAGCTGACACATACAAATTGTGGTTTTCTCTCTTAAATATGGTGAATTAAAAACATATGCATTTGAATGATCCCAAAATATTTAAAAATTATGGCATAGATTTTATTTGAAATAAAATGATGCCATAGGCTGGCATTTGAATCAACTAGGTCAGAAAGAGAAAAGAGAAGAAGTCAGACTTTTTTTTTGTCTTTTAACCTTGCATTAATCCC
>NW_017731867.1:48422-54024 GCF_001890085.2 Hipposideros armiger | reverse complement strand
AAAAATTAATTTTTAATGTAGCTGGATATAAAATGTTATGAAACCCAACTGTTAAAAGGAAATTAAAGCATCCTAATTAGACATAACTAGCAAAGACCAATAATTTATTGGACACTATACAGGAGGGTATTGCTTTTCCAAACTACAGTATTTTGTATTCTTTTTTCCACAAAAACACTGCATTTGGATCTGGACACTTTGTTGGAAGTAACAGGTTTTATTTGAATTTTAGAAGAGCAAATTATTTTATGCTGGTAGGGAAATTTTAAAAAATGAGTCTTGTTCTGTCCTCCAGAAACCAGTTGGCACAATACTCATCTGTATATTTCTGTATAAAAGATATAAAATTAACATACTGAAATCATTATCCCTGAACTGAGCATAGAGTTGCAAAGAGAATAGAGTATGTATGGGAGGATTAATGTGATTAATAGAGTCTGACATGAAAGCTGTAAGGGGGCGGTCTAGATACTAAAATAACATTCCCAGTTTATTTTATTCAGGGAAGGTAGCTAAAGGAAATAAATACATAAAAATAAAGGAAATAACATAATTAATATATGCCATATAAATTTTGACCAAGAAATCAAAAACAAAACATGGAAAACAGTTCAAATTATTTTAGTCTATTAGAAAAGTGAAGTAGTATCATAAAGTAATTCTAATTCTTAAATTTCAGAGGGAGGAATTTTCAGACATTTGGTCCAAAGCCCTTCTTTTCCACCTCCATACTGATAGGCAGTTAGCCAATTTCCACAAGAGCCTTTCATGAGGAACTCATTGAATTCTATCTCAGTGCACCCCGTTGTACAAAGTTCCTGCCTGCTTGTATCTTCCAATCCCTACTCTATCTTAATTCTGTGCTAATTGGAAATAATTGGGTAATTCTAAAAAAGAAGGAAAGAAAGAAAGAAAGAAGAAAAGAAAGAAAGAAAGAAAGAAAGAAAGAAAGAAAGAAAAAGGAAAAATTAGGTTGAAAAATTTCTTCATGTAATATTATCTTACCAAATAGTGAAGTAGAAAAAAATGAAAGCTAGAATAGGAAATAGCATTAAAAGTAATAAGCTAGGAAATATATAGGAAATAGTCAAACATGCCCATAGTTTGGAAAAATTTAAATAAGTTTCTGGTCTTTCAAACGCAAGATAAAAATGATTTAAAGACTATGATTAAAAACAAGAAATGATTAGTATGACTCATGATATATTGGAATTGAAGTGATTTTCTCAATGGACTCTCCATTGAAATAATAAGTTTTGAAATGCTGGCTCCAGTTTGAGCCTCCACAATTTGAGAAATGTTTAGAAACCAATTCTGTAAACAAATCTTTATAGGGAGTTGGGTTCTTTTTCAAGGAAAAATTTCCCAAAAGTGGTTCACAGAAACTTTAAGCGGTTCAATTTAGGTATTGTAAATAACAATGATTTTATAAATATGGATAATTGCTTTATTATAGAGGGAAGTATATGATTAAGTTCATAGCAATACTTACTGATTTTTAAGTCTCAAGCTTTTAAGNGATAAAACTGAAAGTTTAAGGAACATGAACTTTAAGGAGTCACTCATTAGGATATATGTTAAAGAAAATTAATCATATGCAATTGTCACTTTTATGGGTCATACAAGGTCAGATATTGGCAATTTCATTTAGTTCAACCTCTAAAATATTGTAGTTTGGGTTTCCCAGCACAGAGCAAGCATTCACATTATTGTGGTTGTTTTTATCTCTTTCTATTTCTCTGATCAGGAACTTATTTCTCCTGGATTTCTCTAAAACCAGTCCCATAACTGGGTCTATGTGGGAATTTCCCAAGAATCTGTCATTCCCCCCATGGCTCTTAATCCTCATTCATAGTTATCACATCTTCTCCTCTGGCTTCATTTACTGTTTCTATAGCATGACTCCAAGTCTCAGTAGAACCACACAGCTACAGAATGTTAAGAGCCTGGAGGAAATGTAAATACTATCTAGTCTAAGCCCCACATTTTACAGAGAAATGAAATCTGCTTCCCAAACTTCTAGACATGCATTTAAAGCTGCCTCCTGGGGTGGGGGCAGCAGTAGAATGCATCCACACTTTCTATTAAATGTGTCCAGAATTAAATTCTCCATTTCTCTGCCCCACCAATTAAGATTTCCTCCTGGTTTTGTTATTTTTGTCATTGTTCACCCAAAATGAACTTCAAAATCACGACTAATGTTCTCTTCTTACTCACCCTTAAATTACCAATTCTTATATATGTTTTCTTCACTGCAATGCCTTTTCTGTCCATCCCTTGTCCATTCACTCATTCATTCATCGTTTATTTATTCAATCCTATTCTATTTCCTACTCATTACTTAGCACTAGTGTAGATGTTTTGAGTGACATGGAGTGGGATCAGATAAGAGATCTTTCTATACTAGATTATCTAGACTCCTGAAGATACTTGATTAGTCCTTCCCTACCAGTCTCAACTTCTCCCTGGTCCCTGGCTTTAGTCCCTCCAATAAAAATCCGTCTTTGTTTTTTTAATCACTGCTAATTTATTCTTAGTAGTCTGAAAAATAACTCAAATTATGCCACTTCTTTTTCCTCANCCTTAAAAATTGGCACTCATTTAAATGAAATCTATTGTTATAATGGTTAAAAAATAAAATAAAATAAGTGACGGATTAACACTCTTGGGTGTTCTTTCAATCATAGCTATTTATTCATCCATTTAACAAATATTCACTGAATACCAGCATGTATACTATTTAGTATTGAGTTGAAATTTGTTGTTTAGATGGCAATAGAATTATAACCTAGAGCTGAGAAAAAGACCAAATAAGAGTAAATCAGTAAACTTTTCAGTATGCTGAAAGTTAATAAAACTTATGTATAAAAAATAAAATTGGGAAGGGGGTAGGAATATTGTGATATAAAACAGGGTAGCTAAACACATTTTCATTGATGAGGTGACTTTTTTTTTTAATTGGGGAACAGCCATGGTCATCGATTACACATTGCTTTCATGCTACAATGGCATAGTTGACTCTTTTGAGGAGGGCGCAGCTCACAGTGGCCATGCGGGGATGGAACCTGCAACCTTGGTATTATCAGCATGCTTCAACCAACTGAGCTAACCGGTGATGAGGGGACATTTTAGCAAAGACCTACAGAAGGTGAGTGAGCAAGCCATGTGGATATCTGGAAGAAACATCCCCTAAGCATCAGGAAGTGCAAAGGCCCTGGGGTAGGAGCATGACTGGTTGTTTCAAGAAGAGCTAGGAGTCAGTGTTGCTGGAGCAGAGTAATAAGGGGTGAGCTTTAGGAGGTTGTGTGATCAGAAAGGCAAATGGTTGGTCCGGGTCCTGCAAGGTTGTACAGGTCATTGTGAGGATGCAGGATTTTACTCTGACATTTGAATCCTTTGGACATTCTGGGCAGAAGAGTGATGTGCTCTGACTTATATTTGTAAAACAAACCACTCTGGATGATATGTTGCAAACAGACTGTACAGGGCAAGGATGACAGCAGAAGGATTTGTAAGAAGGCAATTACAATAATCCAGGCAAGAAATGCTAGTGATTTGAACAAAGGACAGCTGTAAATAGTTGTGGCTGAATTCCGGATTACTGGATATACTGTGAAGATAGAGCCAATGAAATCTGATGATGAATTGAATAAGGAGTAAGAGCGAGGTCAAGGGTGACTGCAAGATATTTTTTTTTATCTAAGTAACTGGAAGAACAGTGTCGTTATTAGCTGAGAAGTCTGCACTAGGGGCAGGTTTGTATGTGGTGTGGGGAAATAAAGGGGTCTGTTTGGGACATATGAAATGGAGGTGTCATTTACACATCAAAGAGGAGGGTCAGCTGGCTGAGCTTAGAGGACAGATCAGGCTGGAGATACAAACTTGGAGGCATTAGTGTATAGAAGGTATTTGGAATCTTGAAACTGGATGACAACAGCAAGACAGTCAAGAGATGTAGTCCAAGGTCTTTAAGATCAAAGAGGAATGATCTAGCTGGCCTATTGAGTGGCCTATTGAGTCAGTTATATCTGGTATGCCAGCAAAGCTCCAACCTGTAATGTCCACACATCCTTAAAAAATATTCAGTCCTCCCATCCAATTAATAACGTTGTAAATATTTTGTAGGGTGTCAGATGGTCTCATGTCTTGTTAGGGAGACCACTTCATGGATGGGATAGAGGCTTGATCACTGCACTGTACACCTGAAGCTGATGTTGTATAATACTGTATGTCAACTATAAGTGAATATATAGTCATGGGACGTGGAGTATAGTGTGGGAGTGGAGCCAAGGGAATTGTAATAGATATGTATGATATTGGGGGGAAGTGGGGCGGCGGATTGGGGGAGGGGGGTTTCACTTTGAGGGGTAAAAAGTATAACTATTGCACTGTGTTGTACAGCTGAAACTAATTCTAAAAAATGTGTATTTCATAATAAAAAATAATTNGCACACACTCTCCTAAGCCATTTCATCCACTCCCACAGTTTCAGTAACCTTCCTCTTTGTGGGTGACTCTCAAATTGATTTCTCTAGTCCATATCTCTTTCCCGAACTCCAGATTCAGTAAGATGCTTACTTGCCATGTACTTCATCTCTTTACTTGTCCGTGTCACACCCTATACTGGACAGGTTATTTTCTGACTTCTTCTAAAGCTTTCTCTGGCTTTGTAACACTTCCTTTGTCTCTATCTTGGCGCATTTCCAACCAATCTCCAAGCACTTGTCTGTTCCTCTAGAATTGTGTTATTAGAGAAATATTTGGAAAATACTGAATAGCTTGAAGAAGAGTAAGGACAAAGGAGAGAAGGAGAAAGAGGAGGAGGCGGAGGAGGCGGAGGAAAAACAGAGGAGGAAGAGAAGTCGAAGAATTCTACTTTTTAATTTCATAATCCTGTGTTCCAGAGACACTTGGTGCTAACATGCTTGCGAAATTGCTATAGTCTTTCCTCTACATGTGTGTGGTATCATAATACAAATGTTGCTCTATAACGGGTCCTTAACTTAAAAAAAATTTTTGACGTGGTCTTTGTAACTAGACATATAAGGAACCTCAAATGTTATTGTATAACAGCATTATATGGTAACATAATATTTTATCATTTTGATATATTAAAATTTATTTAAAAAATCAATAGTTATACTGGTTGCAGTACTTTATTACTAATTATAGTAATCTTTCGTTTTACACATATTTTATTGTCCTTTGTAGGGACATAGAAGCATAAGGCATACTAAATTCTAAGTTATTTGATATATTTAATGTCAAACTGACTTGAAGAAATATGGAACTGAGGTACATGTTGCCATTTCTCCATGTTTCCCATTTTATTTCTCAGAATGAGCAGTGTCTAATTTAATTAGTCTGGTTGTTCCTCCCTTTCTGTCTCTGGCACAAGACTCAAGAAACATTCTGTAGGGGGTTGCAGTGTGTGCCCATTGTAAGTTCGGCTTCACCATCAGGAAAAAAAATTGAACTATTTAACAGACAGTTTCATTGGAATAGCGCCTGGTATACGATTTGGGTTAATTACTGTCAGCATCCTTTGAGCCTTTGGCATGGCTTCTGTTTGGATAAGCAAATTTAGCTTTGGTGTCAAGCC
>NW_017731867.1:42528-44833 GCF_001890085.2 Hipposideros armiger | reverse complement strand
TGCCAACATGCTGGAATTCTGAGAGATTTTGGTGATTTACATAAAAGTAAAACAAAATATTTTTGTGTAAGGTAATGGATGTATAAACTAACCTTAATGTGGTAATCATTTCACAATATATATGTGTATCGAATCATCATGTTGTACACCTTAAACTTATACAATGTTATATGTCAACTATGTCTCAATAAAGCCAGGAAAAAAAATTTTAAAAATATTCAGTCCTTCACAAAAAAGTAAATTCAAGGTCCATTCTTTTATGCAAGATCAACTCCACAAAATTCTGAGTTATTGGACCCTGAAGTGCTTGCTTCTCTGTAATCCAGTCCAATTCTCCATTTAGCAATTTTGACCAGTGGCTGTTTTCTATAATTCTAGCCACATAGCTTTTAATCTGCTTATTTCTATTATTTGTTGTTTTTGGTTTTTCTTTCAGTCTTCTGTTTGCAACTGCTGGGGGGTGATATTGGGGCAAATAACTGATTAGGCTAGTTTGCTTCAATCACTACTTATTTCAGTCACTTAAATAAAAAAAAGGAAGTATAATATAACAAAATCCAATCAAGGTAAAAGTTTTATTACTTTTATTTCTCTCTCACTTTCTCCCATTCTTCTTTCACTTCCTTTCTCCCTCTTTCCCTGCCTCCCTGCCCCTTTTTTCCCTCCTTTTGTTTTTTTAAACATTCTTCAACCCCTACTCCAAGGCCATATTTCTACATCACATATTCTGGCTTAATAATTGTCCCAGACCATTGTAGAATTCTCATGTCTAAAGTCTATTTTCACACCACATCTGTAGTGTGCATGAATGCTATGGGTTTGGGATATTTTTAGGTTACATATGCACACACGTGTGCACACACACATACACATACACACATACACAATCAGAGTAAATTCTACTGCTAGAATCTGGCTAGTAAAGACAGAGCCTAATGAGCATATGTTTCCCAAACTAAGTCACATTCATCTCACTTAAAAATTAAGACACTTTCATCTAACTTATAGTTTAAAATTTGGAAACCATTAAGTACATTTTTATATCCATTATAATGTATGAACACTTTTTATAGGATGCATTTTTAATTGCTAAAAATGTAATTAATTAGTCCATAATCCCAGTGAGCCTGGTATTATCCTTATACTCACCTATCATCTTGCTTTTAGAATTAGGTCTTTCAGTATATTTCTGGAGTTGATTACACTGACTCACTTTAAAGCATGAGCTGGAGAGGAAGAGTGAATGCTTTTAAATCCATATAAGCAAATAATGCCCACAATAGAGAGAAATATGATGAAAGATTATACAAGTTGGAAAAAAATTTTTGTTGTCCGGATCCACAGGTATATGGGAGCCCATTGATTTCTCCCATTATTTCCCCTTCACCTAAAATATCTTGTAATATCTTGTAATAAAACTAAGATTCCATACTGAAAAAGCCTATAGAGAAATTCTGGTTTCAACATTAGAGAGGGGTTCTAACTTGTTTTGGATCATTCACAGAAGGGCTAAGCATTTGCCCAAGAGGACAAGACTCATTTTTAAAAACAAAACAAAACAATTTCATCAAGATTTATAGACAAATGTGATTATTATGAAGATTACTAAGAAAACACAATGGTGAATTTCTTAAATTTATTATATTCTTACTAATGTCATGAACACTAATAATAGCTTCCTATCAGACAGGTGCTATTCTAAATGCTTTATACGTATTAACTCAATTCTCATAACTACCCTTGTGAGGAAGATATTTTAATTATCCTCATTTTAGAACTAAAAGAACTGAGGCACAGAGAAGTTAAGCAGGTCACACAAATCAAAGTCACACATCCAGAACTCTAAGACTGAGATTCAAGTTACTGTTAGTGAATTTAATGGGAAACATCTCAGAGCTAGGCAGATTTTTGTCTTTTTTCACAGTGTGATACTTAAACTCCTTAAATTTCAAACTTCTCATCTTTAAAAGGAAGGAATTAGACTTGGAGATCACTAAGGTCTTTTATATGAATTCTATGCTTTCTTATTTCTAGAAATAAACATCTAGCCTTTAATGGAAGAATCTGATTTACAACTACCTCTGTGAAACACGGGATTTCATGTCTCAGAATAAAAATTCAATTTGGAGATGTTTCAGCCTCTCCTGGATAAGGCACATTCTCATATTTATAGCTTACCATAATAATGTTTAACTTTATCTATTTATAGCTTATAGAGCACTTTCACATATATTACATTCAAAGCTATGAGAGAGAGAGAGAGAGAGAGAGAGAGAGAGAGAGAGAGAGAGAGAGAGAGAGAGAG
>NW_017731867.1:24839-42143 GCF_001890085.2 Hipposideros armiger | reverse complement strand
ACCCCCTGTCCCCCTACCCCCGATATCATACATATCTATTATAATTCCATTGACTCCATTCCCACAGTATACTCCACATCCCATAACTACATATGTATTAAATTATAGTTGACATATAATATTATTCAACGGCAGCTTCAGATGTACAGTGCAGTGGTCAGGCCTCTATGCCATCTATGAAGTGGTCTCCCTAACAAGACATGAGACCATCTGGCCTCCTAAAAAATATTTACAACATTATTGATTATATCCCCCAAACTGTCTTTTCTATCCCTGAGGCCATATTGTAGTTACCAATTTATGTTGTCTCGTCCCTTCCCCAATACATTTTAATAAAAAAAAAAAAAAGAATTTGGTTGGTCTCTGGCATGAAAGAGAGGCAGTATTGATTTCTAATTCTGACACAATCTGTTTTGACTTGGGCAAGAAAGATACCTAACCTCTTGGTAAAATCAGGACTGTGTAGCCTGAGGAGGTCTTGGGGGAGGAGTAACTAAATGTAAAACTTCTGAATATGCTGACATAACTAACACCCAAGACCTCCTAGCTGTCATCAGTATTAGTGTCGATAGCAATTAGCCCAGACCAAATCTATGGATATGTAAATTTACCTGTATTTCTCATATTTCCCTTCACAAACCCTTTTCTCACCTCTCATTAATTATCTTATATAATATTCCCATCGGGTGAGACCTGTAGGTTTTCCAGAGCTACATGGATTCTTGGACAGCCAATGTATCAAAACCCAAGTTATACTGTAAACACTACTTTTTCTAAGCTATCTACTATCAACTCCAGTAGAGAGGGTGAGAATGATAGGAAAAGAAGAAAATGTGACTGGGTCATAACCAGTTTCGGGGCAAGGGAGTGATGAAAATATGCATTATTAAGTTCCATATCAGCCATTAGGGAAAGTAGATCTAGTTCATTTTGCATAAATGGGAAAACCAGAGGAATTAAGTCATTTCTATGAATATTCAGTTATGCAGCCTCAGAACTAGAACCCAGGGCTCCTGAAACTGGTCCACTGTTTTTTCCACAATCTTGTGCTGACTTTTCCTCCCACTGTAGTGTCACATAAGTTAATAGGAACTCTAAAGTAGAAGGACTGTGTCCCCTATAAAGGAATTATTTAACAGACTCACAACCAAAACAGATAAATTAGAACAAATAAATAATAGATCAGAGTGATTTCAGAACTGAGGATTATACTTCTGACTTTGTACTCCCTATAAAGCAATCCCTTTCTCCTAAATCCCAATAAAATTTGATTTTTCTTTAGTACTTATGCAAATAAGAAAAAGAAATTCCCCACAGGGACAAGCCTGCGCCTGCCATCTGTGGCAACAGGGTAAGAGTATAAGAAGTCCTGTATGCCTTATTTCTAATTATTTATAGTTACATATTGAACTAACAGACTCCTAAATAAATTCTGTCATTTACCCTGACAAATACACCTTCCAACCACCTGGAAGGCAAGGTTCAGGGGAGAGTGTGTAGTCTCTTGAGAGTTCTTCTAGAGAACATGGCAGTCCCCACTGAGGTGGTGCCAGTCAGGGCCTATGCCTTCTTCTCCCCCATCTGAACTCCATCCTGCACCATCTGTGAATATTTCAGTCCACATGTCCAGGCTGTGTCCACCCACCTCCAAGAATAAAACATCCTCAGGCCAAAGAATGGTGAATGCCAGTACAGCAGCCTGCCCTTGGGAGTGCAAAACTGAGAAATAATAGCCCAGGTCCCCGGAACAAGCTTATGTCATTGGGGCAGAGGATTCTGAGATCCCAAGTACCTAGAGTGGTCAAGAAGTACGGGATAGGAAGGGGGAAACCCTGACACAATCCCTTGGTCTCTTGGTCAGAAAGCCAGCCAGGGAAGGCCAGAGCAGGGACTCTCAAAAGCTTGGAGTACAGGACTGGATCACATTGGTCCAGGTTTAAGAGCAGTACTTCAGGGATGTGGCACTGAATATAACCAGGAGTGAAGCTACTGTTTGGGGAATGTTTTATACCATCAAAATCTATTTTTGCCTTGCTTTGTGTAGTTGCTAATAAAATTACACTATATACAGGTGATCTTTTAGAAATTATCTATCATCTCTCTATCATACATCTATCTTATCTATCTATCATCTATCTATCTATTATTATCATGAGTAAAGTACTAGTAATTTCATGGCTGCTTTAAAAGTAAAACAAAAACCTTTATATATTTTTTATTTACCACCCAAAAAATCAAAATCCCAGAAATATTCATTTTCAAAAACATATTCTATTTCCAGTACAAAAAATATTTCTACTCACCACATTCCTGAATTTTAACAGAAAAGACACAATATTAAAGTAATTAGAAACAAACGTTCTATTTACGTTTGTCTAAGTCCAGCCTATGTTTGATGGTGAGGCAGTAACATTTATTAATGTCAGCCCAACTGCAAGGATAATACTGCTTTGCATTTGCTACCATATAGGATTCAAGTACACAGGAAGGTATATAAATGCAGAGAAGCTGTGATGTTTCTTTCTAAAACTATAGATTTTAAACCGAGCAAATTCTACAATGTTCAAAAGATACTCTTCATATTTTATGGTAAATTAAATATTAAACTTAAAATTCACGTATTGCCTGCTTTTAAAGCTATATTTCCAAAGGAATATAACTTACAATACATTTCATGTGGCCTTGAAAATGAATGGCCAAAAAAATACACTGGCTCATATAATTCCAAATCATCCCATTAAGTCCTGAGCAGGCACACTTCCTGCAGAAACAAAGGAGGCAGATTTGCTTGTTTAACAAACAGCTGCTAAGTGCCTGCTATTGGCCTAACTTGAGGCTACTTAAGTGCTGAGGATAGAGAAAATGATAGCCCACATCCTCATTCTAGTCCTAGGAGAAACTCATAGATATCTTTTTTCTATACATGAAGCATAAATTATTACTTACCTTGATTAAGAAGGCAACAGATTATTTCCAAATTTGCTAGCCATTAAGAAAATCAGAGGTGTTTCTTTTACTAAGAATGACCCCAGCCACTAGACTTATTTGGGAGATCACTGTGCAAGTTATATAAATGTCTAATCACTATGTTATGCACCTGAAGTTTGTATGCCAACTGTAATTGAAGTTGTTTTTAATTCAAAAAAAATATTTTTCCTCAATCATTCCTATGTGCAATGAATATGCTCATTCGATTCTTTTGAGAATAAATTTGTGTTGTATTTAACAAATCATATGTGAACCAAATTTAGTTATTTTTAAAAATTAGATTCCTTTAAGATTCTTCTAATAAATAAAAATATGTCAAAAAAGAAAAGAATGACCACAGCCATCTGATGATGTATCAGATATTTCTGAAAGCATTTACAAATAGAATATTTGAATTTCAGAGAGGAATAAAAAAAATTGTACTTTGTAACTAATGTGTAGTGGCTTACGTCCAAAAGAGAAACACATCAGCAAAATGACTGTTTTTTTTCATTTCCTGGCATTCAAGTATATAAATTGTACTGATCTTGTTATTAACCGGTTTTATATTTTTATGACCTTTATATCCAGGTAAAGTATAAAGTGAATTACTTGGTACCAGTTCATATAGGAAATACTGAGACATAGCTCTATATTTCTTCTTTTACCCTGAAATTATGAAATGTTAACTGGTTTTATAATCATTTCTCAGTGACATTCTGGAAATATATAGGCCAAGAATCATGATGGTGGTCTACATGAGAAACCATCTCTAGCTGGAAAAAGAGATGATGGCACATCCAACTTTCAGAGTTGAGAAATGACTGAACTCTGGAATATTAAGCTCATGCTATTGGGTGTTCGGAAGAGTCATGACATATTTTGTCTATGTTTTTCAAAGGTCATTCATTTATATAAAGAACAAAGATCAATCAATGATATATTGCCCGTTTTGTTCGATAACCTTTTGCCATCTTTCAGTGAGTCTCATAATTCGTTGTTCATAGAAGCACGTGTCTTTATTGGTGAAAAACTGAACAAGGTGCTGATTTACAGCCTCATCTGAATTGAACATTATACCATGCAAGGAGTTTTGAAGAGAGCGAAACAAGTGGAAGTCTGACGGTACAAGGTCAGGCGAGTATGTTGGGAGTGGCAACACATCCCATCCAAGCTCCAATAATTTTTGACTGGTAATCAAACTTATGTGTGGTCTTGCGTTGTCACGATGGAACACAACTCTTACAATTAACAAGCTCTGGAAATTTCTGGATGATGGATTCATTCAAACTGTCCAATTGCCGACAATACACGTTTGACTTGATTGTTTGGTTCCTTGGTAGGAGCTCGAAAAAGATGACACCTTTAAAATCCCACCACACTGAGAGCATAACCTTCCTCTGATGAATGTCTGCTTTCGATGTTGTTTGAGGCGAATCATTACGTCAGGACAAAGACAGTTTGCACACTATATTGTTCTAAACAATCTACTTCTCATCACCAGTTATCAGTCGCTTCAAAAAAGGATCATTTTCCTCACGTTTAATGAGCATATCGCAGATGCTTATACGCACCGTCAAATGAATTTCTTTGAGTTCATGCAGAACCCAAATATTGAGCTTGCTCACATATCCCAGCTTCAGGTGGTCATGAATACTTGAATGATGGTTGTTCATGGTTTGAGCACTCTCACGTCACATGACGTGGGTTTGACTCGATCAATGCCTTTATTTTGTTGTCATCAACCTCAGTGGGCCTCCCTGAACGAGGAGCGTCATTGAGATCAAAATCATCAGCATGGAATTTTGTGAACCATCATTGGCACTGACGTTCTTGTAGAGCATTGTCACCGTAAACTTTACGCAACTTTTCACAAGCTTGACACGCGTTCTTCCCTTTATGGAAGAAAAACAATAAAATATGGCAAAAATGCACAGTTTGGTCTTCCATTTTTCCACTTGTAAAATCTCCAAACTCAACTAAATTGCTCAATTTTTTTTAGAATGAAGCTAGAACTGTCAGCCGTCAAATGACATAGCAATAACATAGATGCAAATGACTCTAGTACTTCCAAAAATGAACTAGTGCCATATGTTGCAAACATGCGTCATGACTTTTCCGAAGACCCAATAGATCTGAAACATTCCTATGTCTAAATTAGGTAAAGATCAAACAACTCATTTACATAAATATCTATGAATCTTAATTTAAATTACTCAGATAGGAACAAAAATTAGTAAATGAATTCAATTGTTATTTCGTGAAAATTAAACAAGTAACATTCCCCTTTGTCTTTCCTTAGATTCTTTTTCTTTTGTTTCTGTCCCCCAACATGTAATTCTATGTTTAAAATATTTATTTGACATGGATTTATGCTCCCTGTTCTTAATTTAAAAGAAAATAGAATATTTAGATCCATTATATTCTAGACCTGCACTACAGCCTATAAATCATCTAATCTCTTATTTCACAGATGAACAAACAGGCTGTGGGGCATAAAATTTTGCTTAAAAATCATTAATGAAGTTGATTTTTACTTGATGTGTCCCAATGTATTTGTTTCTTTTCTAAAGAAAGAAAAGTGCCCAGGTCCTGAGTCAAGAGGGATGAATGAAGAAAAATAAATACATAGTAAGAAATCAGGCAATAAATAGACTGTAAAAATGGGTAAGCACTTTGTAACATAGATTTATTTTTCATTGTGTCCTCAGCTTTTTCTTGTTCACTGAAGGCCTGAGGCAAATTTGTGAGGATTTGGTTTTATACAGCAAGTCATAGTATGTTCCCATTTGTGCCACTGCCATTTTCCATTACAACATTAAGATCCGTCTGTGGTAGAAGTGTGAGACTATGTAGTCACTAAAATACAAGTCTGAAAAAACAGTGTTTTATTCCTTGGGTTACAAAAAAAACAAAAAATGCAAAAATAATGTATTTTAATGAAAGCTGCAGTCATCTTTTTTGCTTTTATTATTTCAGAGTGTAATTCTGTATAGTGAATTCTGTAGGCACCAGTTTAAAGCAGTATATATATTATATATACTATATATATTATATATAGTATATATATATATATATATATATATATAAAATCTCGCAAAGAATAATGATATGTTACTAGACAAAACAATAGTTTGCAAATGTTTTTAACCCATTGGTTTAGGTATTCTTCATTCACTAAAAGTTAATCAATTCCATAACAAATTAAAAGCAATTTCATATCTGTCATTCTTGCTTACTTTTTAAAGGTCCTGTAGCATTACAAAAAAAGTGATTCAAGTCATAATTCATACTTCTTATTTTATTTTACTTTTAAAGATTTTTACATGGGAATTGGGGGATTGGAACAGCGCTGGGGAATTGGGGGAAGGCAAACAGACAAGTTGCTGTCCCTTTGTTCCTCAGTCTAGCTGTGGAAGATGTTGCTTCACTGGCCCAAGTTGGCACTATGATTGCATTCTTCCCAGGCGAGGCAGATCAGTCGCTGGCTTCTGGATGGCTGTTCATGGCGGCTGCTGGCCGCTCACTCTGGCTGCTGGCTACACACGGTAACCCATGGCAACCCACTGCAGCAGAGGCTGCAACCTACACTGTTACCGGCGACTCACAGCAGCCCAGCTCCAGGTTGAGCTGTTGTTCAGCATCTTAGCTGTAGAGGGCAGCCTCACTGGCCCTCATATGTGGGATCTGAACCAGGGCCCTCTAGTGTCCCAAGTCAGCTCTTAACCAACACGCCACTTGGCCAGCACCATACTCCTTATTTTTTTAATCTTTCCATATTACTATACTATATGTGTATATATACATACACATAAAATTGAAGGAAAAGCTTTTATCCTGGGTTCATTTCAATAAGTAAAGACATTTGTCTATTATTTACTTAGGTGTATATTTTACCATTTTATACTTTTATTTTTCTCCAGAGTACTTTATATCAATAAAGCTATAAACACATATGATGAAGAAATGAGTATAGCTTTATGGTCAGACAGGCTTTTTAAAATCTCTGCTGTTTTCAAGTTGAGCAACCTATATCAAGTCATTTTGAGCCCTAAGTTCCTTCATTTGTAAAACAACAATAATGATAATACCTATCTCAGGAACTTGCTGTAACAACTAAATAAACTAATTTAGTGTCAAACATGGAATGCACTTGGTAAACATTAATTTCCTTCTTCTTGGTTCCTTCAAAAAACAATTAAATTTTTTTGCTGTTAATACCAAATTTTGGGGTGGCCGGGTGGCTCAGTTGTTAAAGCACATGCTCTGAACAACAAGGTTGCCCATTTGATTCCCACATGGGCCAGTGAGCTGCGCCCTCTGCAACTAGATTGAAGTCAACAACTTGAGCTGAGTTGCCGCTGAGCTGCCGGTGGGCAGCCAGATGGCACAGTTGGTAAGAGCCTTAACAACAAGGTTACCAGTTCAATTCCCAAATGGGATGGTGGGCTGCGCCCCCCCCGCCCCGCAACTAGATTGAAATCGGCGACTAGGCTTGGAGCTGAGCTGCGCCCTCCACAACTAGATTGAGGAACAATGACTTAACTTGGAGCTGATGGGTCCTGGAAAAAACACACTGTTACCCAATAAAAATTATATTTTTTTAATTTTAAGTGATAAATAATCAATAAAATAATAGTTATATAAAAGTGCTATACATCAAAATACCATTTTTCAAAAAAAAATCAGCTAAACTAAAAACAACACATTTTGATGCATAAAGCCCTTTAGAACATATTAGTTCCTGAGGTAACAATCATATAAACTGTCATCAGAATAAGTAAAACTAAATAATATTCATTAAAATTTATCTGTAAAAGAGCAATATAATATCCCGTTTTTCATGTGAAATTTGACTACTTTGCTTGAACAAATAAAATATTGGAATTTTAGACACAATGGTATGCAGATTATCTTCCCCTTCTCCCGAAAAAGCTTAAGTGACACTATGGCTACCTTGTTTTTCAAAACGTCCAAAGATCCAATCACTTTTTCAAAAGGTTACTTTCCAACATGAACATCAATGGCATACAAGGCATCATCTAGGAGGTAGATGTCAGCCCCTCTATAGACAAATCCAGCCAGACTAACTCCATGCTTCTGGCCCCAACTTATATTCATACCCTGAAAACAAAGTAGGAGAAAAAAAACCAAAACCAGAGGAAAAAATGTGTAGCTACATCCAAATTCTCTTCTGTAGCATGGCTAGATAATAACTCAACATTAATATTCAAACCTTTCTTTATACCAGAATTCCATGGGCCTCCCCCTACCCCCTTATTTTCCAGTGCTACTAAATTGTGCAAATTTACAGATATATCTACTTTCTTTTCATTGCTTTCACTCAAACGTAGATGCTACCAGGAGATACTTAATAGGAGAAAAAAATTTCCAATTCCCTAACTCTGAAAAGTCGTCCCTGTGGAATATTAAACAAGGACATTGGCTGCCAACCATATACTGACACCAGTGATCATTTTTCAATTGACACATAGGAAGTTGAGAATAATAGCTAAATTACCAAAGCAGTAATCAACATGTCCAATTTTCTTCTGTAAAAAGATTGGTACAAGTCTTGTTGGCAAAAGTACAACTCTAAGAAGCAAGAATAAGGGGTATACATCACTCCATGTGAGAATTAAAGTTGACATGCACAGCCATGTATGGAGAATTATGGGGCCAGGCCCAATTTACTTGATTTATTTTGTATTTAGTGTTTACAGATCTCATTTAAAAGCTCTCCATGCTACACAGAACTTAGCCAGTGACCTATAATTGTATAATGCTTTTGCTTCTTTTCCTTCTCATTCTCCTACTCAACAGATATCTCCTTTATATGACTATATTCTGGGTGCTAAGCTAGCACTTGGGATTCAAATGTAAATGAAACTGAGTCTCTGTCATGAGGAGGGTCCAGTTTAGCAGAGAAGATGGGAATTAAATTATATACTATAAATATGTACATATATATTTATGTGTATATAGCTATATATATACTATACACATAAATATATATATGAGAGAAAGAGAAAGAGAGAGAGAGTGTGAGTGTGTGTGTGTGTGTGTGTGTGTGTGTGTGTGTATGTGTGTGTGTGATAACAACCCCCAACTCATGGTTTTGTCATGAGTATTTAATAAAATGAATGTAAAACATTTAGGACAAATCCAACACCAAATATAGACACAATCAACATTAACTATTATCACCTAATCACTCCTCTCCAATCCATCCTCTTCCTCGTCATCACTTATTCTGTAATATGCCATAATCTTAATTAAAAACCTTGGATGCCCACATCTCCCTCTTCCACTTCATGATCAACAAAAAATTACTCAATATAATTCTGAGATACTTATATTCTGCTATTAGTCCATCTTTCAACCACTCTCCCAACGCTGCCAAGTGACTGTGGCCTGCCAACCAGGCTAGCCTGCCCTGTCACATCTGGGCAGAGGCTGTTCTCTCTGCTTGGAGGCCCATATCACCTTTTTCAACTCAAAAGCTACAAAGAAGTCCTCTTTGAAAGCAATCTTCCACCACTGTTCCGAGTAAAGTGATTCATTCTCTCCTTCCCTGTCTTGCAGTGCTGTTTACTTGTCCCATTGCTGGAAATGGCAATACCCATGGCAGTCTCTCTCACCAGCCTACAAACTCCTACCAAGCTAATCCCTGTATTTCCAGCAAGAACAATGTCTGACACTGGGTGATTCATAAATATTGGTAAAGACAGTTTATTGCGTTGGCAAAGATCCACCAGACTGCAAATTCCTTGAAGGCAGGGTGCTAGCTCTCTTGTTCACTATTATGTACCCCATAGCAGAATAAAGGTATGTAATATATTAGTAAATATTTGTAGTCAGTTGAAGAATGTCAAAGGAAAAGATGAATAAAAGTGAGGAAAATTCTATATCTATTATATAGGTTGTCTCAAAAACAGCTGTAAAAAGATTTCCTTTGGAAATATTCAATTACATGTTAATTTTAAAGTACATCATCAAATTGGGAAAATTTTGTTATGAAAAGCAGAAATTATAAATGGTAATAATAGTGAATGCCTATATTGACTATACTTCATGTTTTGAATTTTTTTCTCTTTAAATTCTTTTTAGTTACATATTATCAGCTATTTCACATTATTAGAGATTGACTTCATCAGCATAATATTCACTATGTATTAACAAGTTTGAAGAAGTCACATATCTGCATAATTTTAGATATGGTGCCATTTGCCTAGGGATAGTGAAGATGCCAGAATAAACACAAAGGTTGGGAAAAAAACTGAATCTATTTTATATTTTGAGAAAATGCATCTGCAAAGGAACAGGCTATGAGTGAAGCCAATGTAAGCCTAATTAAAAGGTAAATTTTGCTTCATCATAGATTTTAAATATTTCTACTTTCTGCAATTTTGTTATATATTTTATTTATCAATTTATGTAAAAGAACTATTAAATAACAATGAGGCCAGGGGTAAAAATGCCTAACAATGCTATGCCAAAAGTCTTTTCAGAAATTCAAAGCACTCAGTAAGGATTATTTATTCATCTTCATAGTATGCATGAATCTCTTGGCAGAGGCTGCTTTTGCATTCATGTTTATTTAATAGAGATTTTAGTCATGGATTGAGGCTAATCTCTTGGGGTTCCTACTTTGGCTCCTGATGTCTTGTTTTGTTTTTTAATTTCAAAACACTGGGCAGCATAATGATTATCCATTAATTCAATGAAAATAAAATAGAACAAAGAACAAGATGGCTGGGAAACAACTTCCTCTTGAGCAGAAATGAGCGAACATGGAGAAGGTACATTAATGGCACCATCATATCAGAACCTCTTTAGATCCTGGCCTTGGTGCCACCACTGGAGACTGGTGCTCTGTTGCTACTGTCATAGGCTTCACTTTGTGCACAAAAGACACATGAAAAAACGAAACTATTATTCACTCATTAGACAGTCAACAGCATTCTGCCAGGAACTGAAACAAAATGTTGATAATCCAACTGGTGGGCTTTCAACCTCCTACACTGATTCTAGCAACAGAATTTCCTGCTGATTTTTAATGTTTTCCAAAGTCAATCATAAATAATTATTTGTCCTTAATTTGCCATCTCTTTCACAGGAAGTCTATGATGATTTTTTAAAAATATTATTGTTGTAGAGCTCTTCAAGATGTCAGTAAAAAGGCTCTAAATATTTTATTAGCACAGCTGAATGGAATTTTATTCCTGCATGTGATGAATTATATTTTCCTTATTCTTTCTCCAACCTCAATTTGATCTCCATTTGGTAATGGCTCCAAATCAGGAAGGAGTACACAGGCTTCCAATACTCGCTCGTAAAAATGCTTCTGCGTGATGGAGCCAAAGGGAGTGTTTTCTTGCAAAATGCAATTCTGAATCCAGGCCTGCTGGGAAACGTAAGCCACAGAGCCCTGAAAAAGAAAGAAAGAAAGAAAAAATACTCTTCACATGACATTAAAGAAACATATCTAGTCCATGGGTTTGCTTTCTTTAACTTCAAATTGAATTAAAAAAAAAATCTAGGTTATTTCTTAAATGTAAATATATCCTATTTAATTTAACTTTAATCTTCTATTGTATTTTACTCATAAGTACGTTTATTAGAGGCCCCTTCAAATGAGTTACTTCGCGCTTCTTATTTACTTTTACTGCAGCTTTTATCAAAGTTCTATGTCTCTGGTGGGTGGGATTTTCTGGAAGCAAATGCTGAGTGTATTAGTCAGCTCTGGCTGCCCTACAAAGATATCATGAACTAGATGGCTTAACCAACACAAATTTATTTTCTCATGATTCTGGAAGCTAGAAGTCTGAGATCAAGGTATCGGCCCGGTTGGTTTCTTCTGAGGCCTCTCACCGTGGCTTATAGACGCCATCATCTCTTGAATCTTCACATGGTTTTCCCTCTGTATGTGTCTTGTGTCCTAATTTCCTCTTTTTATAGGGCCATCAAGTCATACTGGATTATGGCCCACCCTATTGACCTCACTTTAACTTAATTACCTCTTTAAAGACCCTATCTCTGAATACAGTCACATTCTGAGGTCTTGGGGGTTAGGACTGCATCATGTGAATTTTGAGGTGAACGTCATTCAGTCGATACCATTGAGTCTAGGGTGCAAGTTATTCATTTGGTATCCATTCTTGTGGGAGGAAAGGAGGAAGGAGGATTGGGTAGAGGGAGAAGTCACACCATGATCCAGCTCCAACAAAGCTTTGGCCAACCCTCCAGAAAGCTTGGAGGCATAATGGCCATCAGGGTTGTTCTGTGTTAGGCTGAAAGGGCCTGGCCATCAAGAGTGGGACCCCAGCCAGGCCACTGTCCTCAGATGAAGCCAACCCTGAAATCGCTGACTAGCTGTATGCACTCCCATGGCCAGGTGGCAAGCCCTTCCTATGACCAGGATCTTGGAGGCATATCGCTGTGTCCTTTACATATTCACTACTCCAAAATGCAATTTTTGATGATTTTATGTCTTGAAATGATTCATGAATACATGACAGCCTGCTGCATAAAATATCCTCTTACCTAACCAATCTTTTCCTATAAAGTACCCACAATATTTGAACTAGAGACTTACCTCTTTCAGTCTGTCCCATGGACTCTATCCAAACATTGGTTTGGGAGTATTTTAACCACTGTTTACCCTATAACAATACTAGACATTTAAAGTACTTTCTGACATGGACATGTATGTAACTATTAGCCTTTTGATTTCTATCATCTACTTTAAAGATCAAACATTAACTTTTAATTCTTCTTTGTTCAACATGTAAGGCATAGAATGGCTTTTGATCCAAAACAATATAATTCTGTTCTGACTGGATCTCGAACACAAAAGTAATTGCTCTTAAACTGCCTTGCCTACTGGATAACCTTTGATTAGAACAGCATATTAAACAAGACCTCAGGTGATAGAGATTTTGAACACTTGCTACATATTAGTCAAGATAAGGGGAACCGAGGATGAAGAACACAGGAGAAAAGAGTGAAGAACATAAAAAAATGACATACAATATAAAACGGAAACTAAATACTATGCTGAGAGGTACGGACTCAATGTACTGGTATAACAGGAGCTCGAAAATAGTTGATCAATTTTCAAAGAGATGCAAATTTTTCCTTTTATTACTATTGTAATTATTATTTGCCTCTCAATTAGAAATTAAAAAGTGTTTTTGTTTCATTTTATTCTTGATAATACTATTACAATACAAGTTTTTCTAATTGAAAAATGATCTCCAAATCTCTGATGTCCCATCAAAGAACACTGCATACTGAATACTCTGCATGAATGGTGTCTAGTGTGAGCCTTTGATACTGAGAAGAAAAGGGGATGTTAGAGTTTGAACACTATGATATGATATGCCTCAAAAAACTGCTAATGTGAAACCTCGAGGACTAGATAGATATATACAAAAGCATCTTGTTTAAAAGCACTAAACATTAAGTTGGCATTATGGTTATGATTATGATTATGATTATTACTAAACCAGAGATAATCAGAATGATACTTATAAATGTAGGATTAAAATGTTTTGGGAAATAATTCAGAGTGTGATAACCTCAAGTCCTGCCACTGATTCAGACCAACAAGATTTCTGAATGACAAAGTGGCCAGTTATATAGACAGATAATACCCTCTCTCTTCGACAACTCTAGCTTAACATATATAAATATCCTCTCTGCTTTACGATTAGTAATAGCATTGTTATGGGATCTTTCATCACCATAAACACTTTCTTAATTACTAACCCTCAAAAGTATCAGAAGTAATCTTTAAATCTTACTATGAAAGCATCAACAATATGAAGATACCAATAACCATAAAAATTCATAAGGAGCTAGCTGACTGTGCCAAGAACTCAGCTAGGCCTTTGCTCATTATCTTATTCAATTGCTCCTTAGCCTTTTCAGCTTATTATTATCATTTGTCCATTAGGTGAAACTTAGAATTCATGCTGTTTTTTTTTTTTTAAAGATTTTTATTGGAGAACTGGGGAGGGGAACAGTATTGGGAAATTGGGGAAGGGGAACATTGTGTTTTTCCAGGACCCACCAGCTCCAAGTCAAGTTGTTGTCCTTTAATCTTAGTTGTGGAGGGTGCAAGCTTAGTTCTAAGTCCAGTCACCGCTTTCAATCTAGTTGTGGGGGGAGGGGTTGTAGTCCACTATCCAATGTGGGAGTCCAACCAGCAACCTGGTTGCACCCTGATCCATCCAGCCGCCCATTGGCAGCTCGTGGCTGCTCAGCTCAAGGCGCTGTGTTCAATCTTAGTTGTGGGGTCGGGGGGAGGTGCAGCCCACCATCCCATATGGGTGTTGAACTGGCAACATTGCTGCTAAGAGCACACACTCTCACCAATTTAGCAGCAGCTCAGCTCAGGTGCAGCTCACTGGCCCACGTGGGCACTGAACCGGTGACCCTGTTGCTCAGAGCTCGCGCTCTTAACCAGCTAAGCCACTCGGCCAGCCCTGATACTGTTTTTATTTTGATCAATTGCTAATTATTTTCAACATCAAATAAATGGCTACTTCCTCTCTATTTTTCCAATTCTACAAAACATAATTTGTTATTTATATTTTTATTCATTTTTTATATCTTATTTAAACCTTTGTTGTAATTGATCTCAGTATCTCTCTCACTAGACTATGAAATCTGTAATAAGAGTGGCATATCACATTCATGTTCATTCCCTTGGTACTAAATGCTGGGCACATAGTATGTGCTCAGTAAATTGCTTGGTGAAAATAGCTGAAGAAACTAAATAAAAATAAAATCAATATGGCAATCATATTTTTAAAAGAGACTCACTGGCCTAGGAAAAGTTTACAGTCATCTTGACCTACAGACAAATGGCTTGTTGCAATCACTATGAAGAGCATAGGGCCACAAAGAAAGTATATTTAAGGTGAAAAACAGTGGTAGTCATTAAGTGTATTCTCATCAGAACAAGTCCTAGAAGTAATAAACTAAGTAATAGTAATGCTGAGAGAGAAAAGAATAAACAAAATATTAATCATTAAAGGACTGGAATCAGGAAACATAAGGATATGAAGAAAGACATATTATGAAGAAAAATAAAAGGAGTTGGAGATTTTTTCCTCGAGAGAAAAACTGAAGAAGCTGGTCTCAGACCCATAGAGCTTTTCCATCTTGTCAGAAGTGAGAAGTAAGGATTAAGCTAGTATTTTACCTGAGTTAGTTAGGTCTAAGGAGAAACTCACTAGACAGTCTAATGTTTCAAAAAAGAAACAGTTGATTAAGAATTTCTTGAATTCTTATTGCTTGACCTTTGAGAATTGAACAAATGGCTGGGAGTAGATCTCTCCATAGTCCAAGGTTGACATTTAAATATAAGCTATTAATTTTATTATTTTCATGAGGTTTTTCTAGATCAAAGATCCTACCCATGCGTAACTACAAGACATCTTAGAAATTAAATGGCCATAATTACTTAGAAAACCCTGCAATGAATGATAATTAAAAGCCTAATCAAATTACAGTATAAATCACATTTGTTTCTCTATAATTGGTTGCAATTTAGTTAATATCATCAAACAATTACCTTAAGCATTCACAAATGATTTGCTGAAATATTTGGAGGATAGAATGCTGTCACTAATCCATTTGTACTAATCAATTTATGTGGAAATTGAAATTTTTGTTACAAACTAGAAATGCCCATTAAACACTTGCATCTTCAATTCAATTTGATAAATTCTTATTGACACCAATGATGTGCTTGCTGGCTGTGGTTCACACAAGGAGATACGGAAAGAATGTATTGTTGACTTTACCTTTTTTTGGACTACTCTTGTAATTTTCTCTATTTTCCCAGAATAGTTTCTCTAAATCCCCAGATGATTTTTCACACCAAACTTGCCCTACCACAGCTACTAAAGCTCCTTCTGGAATCTTTTACTTCAAGCTGCATGACCAGAATTGGACAGAGGTGATCTAGTTAGTTTTTGGTATAGTTGTTTTTAATGTATATTCCTAGACAAATCACTGTATCACAGCACTGAGCTTAATCCCTGAAATTGTTGGTATTCACATTATTCTACGAACACCAAGCCTTCCAAAATACAAAATGCAAACAACAAATGTTGCAAAGGAAACAGATGAAATGAATACAATAGAGTAGAACAACCATAAAAATGTAAGGTACAGTGAAAGGTTAAAAAGAAGTTATAAATTTCAATATTTTCACCTGCTGCTTAAAAAGCTCTATGAAGGGCTGGCCGAGTGGCGCGATGGTTGAGAGCTGGCTTGGGACACCAGAGGGCCCCAGTTCGGATCCCACATATGAGGGCCAGTGACACTGCCCTCCACAACTAAGATGTTGAACAACAGCTCAACATGAGCTGGGCTGCCGTGAGTCCAACAGCGTAGGCTGCAGCCCCTGCTGCAGTGGGTTGCCATGGGCTACCATGTGTAGCCAGCAACCGGCATGAGCGGCTGGCAGCCGCTGTGAGCGGCCATCCAGAAGCCGGTGACTGATCTCCCTCGCCCAGGAAGAGAGCAATGATGGTGCCAACTTGGGCCAGTGAAGCAACGTCCTCCATGACTAGACTGAAGAACAGGAGGACGGCGACTTGTCTGTTCCCCTTCCCCTAATTCCCCTACGCTGTTCCCATCCCCCAATTCCCCAGTTAAAAATAATAATAATAATAAAACTTTATGAAGTAATTAAAAAAAGAGTATTATAAAATTTGATACTAAAAACATTTTTGTTTTTAATTTTCCCCAAATCATGACTTATCCTTTTTACAGTGGAATCCCTGTTTTATCCCAGGAAAAGAAACTATTCGTAATACCAATAGCATGATCTGGGAAGAAACATAAATACAATGATGCATTTTAGTACCAATTATCTTCAACCCAATAGTCAAATAAATATTGAATGTAAAAAAGAACTGCTAACCTCCTGTATAGTTTGTTTCAATATTTTGAGAAAGAAGCCCCTCACTGTTAAGAAAGTCTTTCAAACAACCCAATGCTAGTCTTGTCTACCAAAATAAACAAAGATGGAATTTGTTTGGTGTTCAAGCAAAACTTACACTAAAAAGACTTTATTGTGATTTACAGTATGATTAAAAATTTTGATGCAAATTGAAGATAGTGACATATTCAGCAAATATAGCTTGAATTTATTTTAACATCATAAATAAGTTCACCCCTAAAAAGAAAGAACAGTTTCAAGATAAAAAGGTCAAAATAAATGTCATATATGCAGGAAAGTATGAGATGAAGAAACAGAAATTCCTTAACACTCTAGGAAAGCCACACAAACTGATTAATCAATAAGTACAGAAA
>NW_017731867.1:12653-17989 GCF_001890085.2 Hipposideros armiger | reverse complement strand
TTTTTTATGTAATATTATTGTATATTTATTCAAATATTTAATATATAACATTTATGTGATTTTATACTTACCATTGATTGGACATGGCTTCTTAAGGTTTTCCTCCAATAATGTTGCCACTATTATGTTATATCCATTAATAAGTATTTGTATATCTAACAAATAATATATTTACAGTTAATATCCATATTATCATTTGTTTCATGAAAGGCGTTTTTCTGTTTAGTATATTTATACATAATATTGCAGTCTCTTTGAAGGTTTTAGTACTTTAGATAAATGTTCCCAAACTGTATTTCCATTCATAAAAATTTGACTTTAAATTATTTAAAATCCATATTTAAAAAAAAGTTAAGTTTGTTCATTAAATTATAAACAAACCTGTTCTTCTAAATACTAGTATGCTTGATAATTCATAATTATTTCATAATTATGTTATTTCCTAATTCTCAACTCTAAAGACTTGTCATCTTCTTGGTAATTATTTCAAAAATTCAGAAAAATATAAAAGAAGGTGTAAATTCTCAGCACATAAATGTATTAAAGTAATTGAAAAATCTCTTTCCATCTAATTTCACTGTACAGGTAAGTATTCTTAAAAATAAGGGGCTTTAGGGTGGCCAGGTGGCTCAGTTGGTTAGAGCACATGCTCTGTACAACAAGGTTGCCGGTTCGAGCTCCACATGGGCCACTTTGAGCTGCGCCCTCTTTAAAAACAAAAAATAAAAATAAACAGGTGCTTTATCTCTAGATTATTTCTATGCTTATACAAATACATTTATATCTATATATCTTCATTTATTTACTCTAGCATACTCATATGAACAGGTATAGTCACATTTAAAACTTGATTAACGATATATGTGTGTATATATATATATATATATATTCATGCATATATGCTTGATATGTACATACACATATATGTGTATATACAAGGTGTGACCAAAACATATGGTGAATGTTTAAATAAAATAAAATTTGTTACACTAAATGACAGACACATTGTCATTAATCCCCCTCACTTTAAACACACTTATCCTGTCATTCTTACCACTTTCTGAAGCAATTGTGGAAGTTCTCTTTTGTGAGTGTGTTTAGTTGTTCTGTCATGGCTGCCTCGATGTCTTGAATCATTTTGACTNAACATCAGCTTTTAAAAAACTAAGTGAAAGAAACTCTTAATCAAGAATACAATATTTTGAAATACTTGAAAGTTATTTTGATAGAAGAAAAGCATAAGCAAGGAAGACATGATTCCTTTCATTCTACAATGTTTTTTATTACTCATTAATTTAGGGGAATTAATTTTGAAAGCAGTATTAAACAATCAAAAACAGTGAAATGAGATTCTTAAAAAAGACAAAGAAGATGTGCAAAACCACAGATTTCAGGAGAGGAATGAGTCTTAGTTTAAGGGTACTTTGAATGTCCTGGACCACAGTTGGTACAGCACTGGCAAATCAAGCAGAGGAAGCCTCAAAATGTTAAACAAAGGCATAGATATGAACACTTTAGTGGCTACTAAAATGTTTCCTTTGTTCAGCAAGAAATAGATGCCAAACATTGCCAGGGATGCCTATAAAATAGGAATATGTTATTTTCTTCAAATATTCACTGCTCTAACAACATTATAAGTTACAGTACAAAAAATCAGGGAAGAAAATTTTAATAACATTTTTTTTTTGTTTGCCAAAACTCAGTATTCTTCCTGAAGAAAATAAAAATCAAGGTTTTGTACACTTAATGACTTTTTTGAGACCATGTGATTCAACTCCCTTCTTTAAGACATGTCATATTCTAACTAGAATTATTATTCCCATTTAAAATGTATACCAGTTCATTTTTTCTTCAAAATGGAGACGTTTCTGTGTGAATATATTTTCCAGGGGTGTGTGCATACATTCTAAGTCACGCGCAATAATTATACACTTTCCTTGTGTCATAAAATTAACTGAAGAAAGCATGAATAAATCATAGCTGATAAAATTTATATTGGCTCTTATAATTTTACTTTAGAAAAGGCAGAAAAGTTCATTTATGCATGAGAACTCATTATCTCTCATGTACATAGAACTGGCTGAAACAACTGATTCTTGGACATTTTTACCAAAGTATTCCAAATGTAAATGTCACTTTTAATTTCATAATACCTACAAGTCTGTTTAAATAAAAAAATAATAATATTTAAAATTATCAACAAGGGAGACATGGAACTTCCTCTGACCCCGTTACCACCGGGAGTGGTAACGTTGATTAAAATGGGTGTCTCAGTTATATGTGGTTTGGTTATCCTTTGGCTTCCACACATTGCTTCAAACCTTAAGTAATCTACTTTAAATGGAATTTCAGATGCATGATGTGAAGGAGAATGACCTAAGTTCATAGCAATGCACCTACAAATACTAACTCTATAACTTTGAGGATGGACTTCCATTCCCTCTTGTGAAATGAGAAACATAATGCCTTATTGTTGCAAGAATGGGATAAGGCAAGGTATATAACTTGTCTGGTACTCAGTAGAAACAATAAATCTTCACTTCCCAAATCCATATAGCATGACTTTGGTCTTGCCTAAAAGGGATTAATCATACAAATCAAGATATTTTAAAGTGTAAATGAACTCTAAAAATGTAGGTTACATTTTTTAAGAATTAGGAAGGCATGTGTTCAATCTATGAGAAATTTACGAAGTAAAATCTTATATATAAAAATACAGACCAATAAGAATGCACATAATATTTTCCCTTTCTTTAAAACTTCCATCCTCTAATCTACATAAATATGACTAGATTTCTTGAAAATTTTAATTCAGATGTAGATTTGACTTTGGACACCTAAATTCCAGGTCATTTGGAAGAGGATCTGCAAGTCAGATTTGAATATCAAAACAGGAAATACTATATGCACTCACCAAGAATGGAATGCAAGTTAATGCCAGCATACAAAATACAGCAAGACACCCAGCTGATTCTTGAACTTCCAATTCCTGTTCTTGAATTTCAGTAATCTTTTTATAGGAGGGTTCCCATGCATAAAGTTTGAGAATCTGTAAAGGAGTCAGACGATATCTACTTAGCAATCAATATCATAGAAGAAACAAAAACATACACACATATAAATACACACAGTATATAACACGCGCACACACACACACAATTGTAAAGGGAAGAAAAGATGGTACATTACTCCTATTTTCAACTGAGTCAAAATATTTCCTTGAATTGTGGTTTTCTTGGGGTGCGGGTGAATGGCAGGAGGAAATCACCATCTCCCCAGCCTTATGTTTCTCTTACTCACCAACAGCTTATTCTTGAACCCGACTTTGGCAACATCCCAGCTGTGGGCACCAGGTCCGTAGCAGTTTCTGTCTAGTTCAATCTTGTCACTTTTCCTGGTGGCCCAACTTTCACTTCTGTCTGTTCCACATTTCTTAATCGCTGAGCTTCTCTCCCTGGCAGCCTCCCAATTTATTGAAGACTAAAAGTCTTGGGACTTCAAGTCATTTTCTGAAAGGTGACTGCTGTATTGAGATTGTCAACTCTGAGAGGGAAAACGTGGAGAAGCAGGATCACACAATGGCTCGCTGCACACACTTGAAAATGAGATAGACCTACATTCAAATTCTAGCTCTGTCTTTTTGTGATGGTTAATTTTATGGTACCCAATTGTTTGATTAAATATAAGTTTAGATGCTACTTGAAGGTATTTTTTTAGATGTGATTGACATTTAAATCAGTAGACTTTGAGTAAAGCTGATTATACTCCGTAATATGAGTGGGTCTCATCCAATCAGTTAAAAAGGCCTTAAGAGAAAAGACTGAGGTTCCTCTAGGTAAGAGAAAGAAATTTTACTTCCAGACTCAATACCACAACATCAACTCCTGCTGGTATTTCCAGACTGCTCTACAGACTTCACACTTACCACCCCCACAATCATTGGAGTCAATTCTTTAACATAAATCTCTCTATATCCCTATCTACCTATCTACACACACACACACACACACACACACACACACACAACCGTTGGTTCTTGTTTCTCTGGAGAGCCTTAATAATCACTCATTGGCTCTGTGAACTTAGACATGACATTTAAGTGCTCAGAGACATTGTTTAGTTATTTGTAAAATGGGGATGAGAAATCTTTTACTTAGGGTTTATAAGAATTACATGAGGAAGCAGATATAAATTGATAAGTACAGCATGTGACACGTAGAAACCATCCACTAAAGCATAGTTATTATCATTAACAGAGGGAGGCTTCAAGGCACCTGGTATCAGACCACAAGGATATTGACCTTTAAACTATCCTAATTGATTGCCACTTGGACCTCTGCCAATATTTTAATGTATTCAGTGCTGGGACTGTTATTTCAAATCTTGAAATTTGCTCAGATCTTGAGGAAACATTCTTTTATTTATCTACACTGTCCTAGTCCTACTTATAATACATATTTCCTTTTAAATATCGATATTAAAATATTCTTCTATTTCATAAAATATTTCCAAAAATAACCTACAAACACTCTTTGCTGTACTTTTTACAGATGCAGGGGCTATCAGCCCACTGAGAGGTGCAAGATGCATTTGAATCATATCACTTTGGGGATTTATGACCTTATTAAACCATCGGAGTTAAATTTCAGAGCTACTTAAGGCTACCCTTAATTTCAGATAAGTCAGTAAATATCAGTCTCTTTTCAAAGTGTCTTTAATCTAATAATGTCTTTCACTTCATAAACTTACAATTGTGTGAAAGTTCTACACAGCAAAATGCAGCCAAGCACTTATTGATTCCAAAATAAATCAATGCATATGCATAATATGTATATCCTGCATATATAATGATAGATGCATGCACCAGACAGAGGGCATTTCCTGTGCAGTTGTCAATGCCAGAAAGAAATTCTATGGGGGCTTTACAAATTACACCCCTGAGAAAAATCTGGTAAGGCATAATTCAGGTACAATAGGATTTGAAATTATACATACAAAACTTCATGACGTTTCACTCACTTTATCAATGAGAAAATAGTAGTGGTGTCAGGGGAGGGTAAATGTTCTAGAGAACAAATAATTTGCAGCATGCCTTTTGTAGAATAGCATTTGTATGATCATTTCCATTGCACATAAAGGACCTGAATGACATCTCATCACTTCCCCCATATAAACCTGCTTTCACACTAGTGACAATGTTATTTTCACTCGTGTCTGCTTCATTCAATCTTTTCTACCTAATCCCTTAAAACAAGCAATATTTTGTGTCTTTTGGGATATTTGTGTTTAGTTGTTGGGCAAGAAACAAAAAGAAAAAACCTGCATTTTTTTGGCTT
>NW_017731867.1:9159-10558 GCF_001890085.2 Hipposideros armiger | reverse complement strand
TTTTGATAACACCTCATACATACATACATATGTGCTTCTTTATTTACATACATACATGTATATGTACATGTGTTTCTTCATTTTTTCCTCTAATATATAATTGACACATTTCCATGTCAGTACATAGTATTATTAATCTTTGATCCATTTAAAAGAATTAAAAAAAAGTCATAAGCGATACATCTGATCTATGTATGTTACTTTACCATGTGAAACCATCTACCTCTCCCATTAAGTGTGATGTTCTTGAGCACAGAAAACTATATCCTGCTTCTTCATTCCTATAATACAGCATAATGCACACTGTCTGGCACATTGCAGATGTCAAAAAATATATTAATAGCAAGATTGATTGAATGTAAAGAAAGAATATTAAAATTAATTTAATTAAGCATTTACTGTTCATTTTGTTGCATGCAGCCACTCCTTGCTCACTTTAGCCCACACACCTCGTGTCATTCTTCAGGCAAACCAGGCATACTCCTACTGCTAGGCAGTTTGTACACTGCTCCCTTTGCTTCATATATTGTTCTCAGACATCCACATGTCTCCCTTGCCCCACTAATATATCAGATCCTTCCCAAGGTCTTTTCTGTCCCTGTATGGAAAACAGTACCCTTTGTACTCTTATCACCCAATCCAAATTTATTTTTCTTCATACACAAATTAACACCAGGCATTATGTTATATATCTGTTTATTTCCTTGTTTAATACCTGTCTCCCCCATAGCCCAGCGAGAGCTGCAACTTGTCTGCTCTCCTCACTGTGTGTGGCAGAGTTACTGGCACGGGACAGAAGCCCAGTCAATACTGGTTTAATAAACAAATGATACATTTGGATTATTTCCATGTCTAACCTCTATTTTCAATATATAGAGAATTAGCTAGATGGTTATTATCGACTGAAGTTAGAAAACTCAGTTTCTGTTTGACACATGTTACACAAGACAATCATTCTCTTACCTTGAGCTTTTTCACTCTAGTTGCAACTAAAACATTTATTGGTCTAACAAACATAAGAACTGCCATCCCAGCTAACACTGCTGGACTTAGCTCTTGCTGAAGGGGTGATACAGCCACCAGGATATGAAAAGGGACTGACCAGAGGAGATTGAGGTTTTCAGTCAAGCCCATGAGCTGCTGGGCATCTGCTGACATGAATATAATGATTTCACCAGTGGAAAATTTTTTCGAGAAACATTAAATAAAAGTAGGGCCTGGAAAAGAGAAACAAAATATTTACAGTTCATGGGACACCTTCGTAGCAAAATAATATCTTTTAGCATCAAAATTTAATATATTCAGGAAAATACACAAGATTATGCATTTTGATCATATAATATCAAGAGACATTTTCTTAGATGAGGAAATTACAATTATGATCAAAGTACATATTTTT
>NW_017731867.1:1879-4511 GCF_001890085.2 Hipposideros armiger | reverse complement strand
GTGACCATTAAAAACAAGGAGGGATATCTCAGCTGGGGGGATCCCTCTGCCCCCAAACGGAGGGTATCTCACCAGCCTATCCCCAGCCTTCTTCCCAATAACATAAGAAAATAAATACCTACTTAAGTTATTATTATTTGGCTATTCTGTTACTTGAAGCCAAACATTCTCCTAAGTGATGCAGTTCAGATATATCCAGCTTATGAGCTTGGTAACATGCCTTGTTCATTAAGAAAGTCAACCCATATCTATACCCAGGCCTTCTGACTCTATAGCTTCAGCTCTTTTCATTCTAAAGTACATTAGTCCAAGAGACCCTAACAAAGTATTACACTACTACAAATTGGGACTGCTTTCATTGTCATTGGTACTGAAGAATCTCAACTGAGATTATGAGAAAGTTGGGCAGAACTAATACAAGTAAAACAAAATATGTTGCGTCCCACACGACATGGGCAGTGGGAGAACAACAGGGGGAGGTGAAGGGTTAAGAAATAAAAGAAACAGTAGCCAAGAGTTAAATGAGTGTGGCGCCAAGGGTCTCCAGCCTCGTGGACTAACAGCCCTGAATCGGGCCAACACACCGCTTTTATTTCTCCATCTAGCCGGGAGTAGCATTGTTCTCTCCACAGTCTGTGAGTGTCATTCTTGAGAATTTGCTTAAGCCAGATTACCTGCCTGCAAACTGCTATTACAGAGAGACCACCTGCTCATGGGGATAAGACAGATGCTCTGCCTTCACACACCCTATATGCATAGGACCCCAGGGAGATAAGATTATTATGCTGAGGACAGATACTATCACACCATTAGGTCACTTCCCAAGCAGGTTGAGGGAAGGAATGTAGCTACAGAGGTAGAAAACCTCCAGTCTCTTTGGGGGGCAGGTGAAGACCCATGCCCACTTCTATCAGCCCCGAGATTTCTCCAGATGGCTTCCATGTGACCGTGCTTGGCTTAGGTTGTTCCTCCCTCAAGGAATCTTACCTGTCATTGACTAACCGGCCATCCTTTGGGGCCAAACATAGAGACGCAAGATGTATGAGCAGTGTCCTCAAAAGGGTCAGCTTAGGGTTAAGCGCAGGGGGACAGACGGCTGGACAGCTGCGTGGCAACAGAAATACATGTATAAACTAACCATACATTTAGCAATGTCTGGGATGGATTTAAACTCTGTGGTAACCATGTCCGCACTGGATTCAATTTTACTTTTATTATACTACAAAATANGGACCCTCATAAGAATTCATTCTTCTTCATTTCCTTTGTGTGCAAAAAATATGCCAGGATTCTCCCTCTGACTCTAATTGCAGGATTTTATTTCTGCCTCTTCTTCTCCTGACCATACTTAACTATCTCCATTTTAAAGAATGTAACTAAATTTTATCAATTTTCTTTTTATTTTATAACTACCACAATTAAGGTAAGAATAACTACAAATGTAGACAGTCTAGACATGGTTATTAAATTTAAATTAACTGAAATTTAAAATTCACTCCCTTAGTCTTACTAGCCACATTTCAGGAGTTCAACAGGCATAAGACTAGTGGCTACCATCCTGGACAGTGCAGATAAGAATACTTTTTAAATCACAGAAATTTCTATTGGATGGTGTTTAATGGAAAAATGCCCCTGGGTTGTCCACATTAAGCCAGGACTAACTAATGCAGTTTCTGAACCATATCTTGTTTCTTAGTCCTCAAGAATTCTCATGGAGCCTGCACCTGTGAGCTAAGGGGAAACAAATCTGAATTTGGGGACCAGACTCTTAAAGTGATCAAGTGGAAGTCAGCTCATGTTCTCCCCCACAAACCTTAAAAATGTTATTCCATGAATTTTATTCTAAAGTAACAGCAATTTTGTGGATGAATACAGAATAAGAAAATGCTAACACCTCCCCTCCTCACCAAGAAAAGAGTCTGAGACCTGACCATTTTACCCCCAACCACTTAACCCCACTCTAACAACAAGTCCCTGTGAAGTAGGGCCAGTGGCAGGTAAATAAGGGTCACCTGGTGTCACGATGAAAGCCATTTAGGATTTTGAAGGTACCTACATATGATAAAAATCATAATCCTAAAGCCTATAAAGATAAAGGGAAATTTAACAGCCCCAATTAGTCCTGTGGAGATAGACTCCCTCTGGAAGGCAAATGTAAGATAAGAGATTGAGAAGAAAGGCCTGGCTTATTTCAGTGCCAACAGTATGTGATATCCCAATACATCCTACAATACAGGTTTTAATGTCTTCTGCTGCTTGTTTGATGGACTTGGAGTTAAATTGTAAATCGTACTACAGGATGGACAGAGCCCACTTGCCTGCAGTACTACCTTGATCCTTGAGTGTCTTTTGTTCTTAAACAATGTCTAAGGAACAATTCAGTCTAACCCCTGGTCATTGTTCCCTCTTACATTATCTTCAAGGGTCTCTTTGTGCTGGCAATGGACTCATAAACAACACTTGTTTTTCCTTTTTATTTCTGACAGTGTGCTTTAATTTCTACCGCAGTCCACTCTTTTATGTTTGTAAACCCACCCAATCCTATACACAAACTCCAATACTTTAATCAATGAATGGAATCCTGTTCCATACAAACCATCTATCAAAAACAAGTGTTAGCGTTTAAACTGAG
>NW_017731867.1:0-934 GCF_001890085.2 Hipposideros armiger | reverse complement strand
AATTCCATTTACTTTCTAAGGAGGAGTTAAGTGACATAACAGTAGACAAAGATCATCATTTAATTTCACAGATTAGGGTTGACTAGAAACTGCAGAGATTATAGGGAGAGGGCCTTACAGAGAAATTAATGCAACCAGTATTGATGAGTCAAAGTTCTCTTAAAGCAAAACAAATGTATATTCAAAGGCACCCCAAAAACTTTTTAATATACAGTAATACCTTGGCTGCAAGTGTAATTACTCGTATTGCAAAACATGGCTCATTTAGCATGTTAAAATGTACTAGAAATGTTTGCTCATCTTGTGGAACACTCGCAAACCACATTACTCGCAATCCAAGGTTTTACTGTACTCTCCTATTTTCCTAGTCCTCTTATTTTAAAGCATATATGGATACAGTCCATTTAGAAATTGGGAATTCCTTAAATTTTTTACCTTTTTGTAGATTACTCTAATTACATCTGTCTGAATTTTTGCTGAAGTGAGCATGTTAAAATATTGATATTGCTGAAGAATCAGGTTTTGCAAAAAGACTACAACAAAAGTGTCAAAGCCACTTCAGCCAAAATTGGGACAATGTTCACAGAAAATGATCATTTGCCTGAATGTCATAAAAATTCAGAAAGGGGAAGAAATGTTAAACATCTGAAGTAGTTAAATGCTAATGAGAATTGTTGTCAAATGTTACACCCACACACACACACATACACAAATAATCTTACCTGTTCTTTTCTTTACTTGCCCAATTTGGCATCTTCCTGCCCTTTATTTTTTCTCAAGTATTATATAATAAAGAGATTCAACAATTATTTTCACAGGTTTATAATGTGAGGCATTTTCTAGTTTTCATATTGTAATCTCATCAAATAACTTTTCTTATCCAACTTCGTCACAGATAAGAAACAGAGGCATATAAAACATTTGTTTCGATTTC
>NW_017736259.1:3705-5102 GCF_001890085.2 Hipposideros armiger | reverse complement strand
GCAACCTGACTCTTAACCCCTCTTCTAGAATTGGCAGATACCCCTTGTAGAAATGTGGTATCAAATGCCAGGCTGGACAACCTGGGTTTATTTCCTCTGCCAGATAGTCTTCACTGACTTAATACTCTGATGCCTTCTAAATTTTTTTTTGTTCAGCATTTCTAGTTATACTCAGTGGGAGGGGTGGTCTACCATCACCAGAACTGGAAGTATGAATAATTAATTTTAATACACTGAGAAAATTGCATTAAATCCTCAAAAGTGAGTAATCTTGTTATTGGTGAAGAGGGAACATGAGGAAACATTTTTGGATTATTCCCAGCTCCTCTCTACCAAATCATTTACCAACAATTCATAGAGGTGTACTAGTAATTTTGATTATTACATCTGACATGATGTGTACATGAATATGGGTTATGATATCCTCCATCCTCTTAAATACTCTCTCTTTCTATTGTATGTGTTTTTTCCTGAGAAAACTGTATCTCTAATCCCAATCATTATAAAAAAAAGTTTTTGGGTGATTTATTAATTACATTTCTGTCTCAAAGTAATATTTGTGAATGAAAATGTTCTTTTAGGCATTCGTAGTAACTAGAAGTGAAGGAGAGTGCTTCACAGGCACAGAAGTTAGTCCTTACACACACCTAGAGCTCCTCTGTCTACTTGGGAAGACAAGCGATTTAAATGTCAAGTAATTATCAGAGGAAAGGCTCTAACCTAGATTTACTAGGGCCCTGAACATATTAGGGTATAGAAATATATAGACATGGTTGAGAGATTTGGATCACTCCCCCACCCCAAAAGCTATGTTGTAAGAAGGGACAACACAGCTCTTGAGAGAAAAATCATATGAGTGTTCAAAGAATCACAATAGATGGCCTAAAATGCATGTTTCCAGTGTAGTGCAGGGTTGTGCTTGACCACCTTTATGGTGCAGCACTGCCCGTTTGCTGTGCCCCGGGTAGGTATGATAAGGAGGATTTTGGTGGATAGGAATCAGCATCTCTTTGCTATAGAATTCTCCAATTTTAAGGCTGAACATCTTCCGAAGGTGTTTATGACTGAGAACCAGGTGAAAATTGGAGATGGGACAGCAAGGTGTTAGAAAGCCCAAGGCATTAACATTGGCCAGTGAAGATTGGTCACTCTGCAGGGGACATTAGTGATTCAAGATAGACCATAGCCTATGACAGAGAGAGATATTGCACAGGGACTTGAGATGTGTAATGCAGGGTTGAACAATGGAGCAGAAACACAGGGATTATCTTGGTGAGGAGAGAGGCTGTAAAGCCACAGTCAGGTACTTGCATTCTGTGGGAGCTACTGCTTTCTTACCTGTGAGGGACTGTGAGAGAGTGAATGTGTCCCTACAAATTTATGTTTTGAAATGCTAC
>NW_017736259.1:0-1055 GCF_001890085.2 Hipposideros armiger | reverse complement strand
TGCATCCCGAGGTGTTCTAGTGACATGCTGTTCTTGTAACAGCTCTCTCTAAGGAATCTGGGCGGAGAATGCCTTTATGAGAATCTGAAGCTGTGGCAGATTTTGGCCCTCGCTGGTGCAGCGCGAGATTGGAAAAAGGCGATCCTTGACTCTGCTATTGGAACAGTGAGGCAGTGGAAAAGTGCCATTCTTCACTGGCCAGGAGAAGACTAGAATACAAGGAAGCATAAGAGAAAATCAAAAGGGAGACCGAAGCAATTTTCTGGCCTTAGGGGAAAAAATGATAGCACAAGGAGAAGGACACTGTGAGAACAGATAGCAGGAGAGTAAGGTTCCTCCACTCCTTTTCTCTAACTTGTTCCATCCATGCCACATCGTGGATGGTCTCCTTAAATTCTGCTCATGCTGTTTGGATAAGATAGAGGCAAACTGATAAAACCAGCTCATGGCTCCCTGAAGACCTTATATAACTGGGGAAACAGAGCGAGCACCCATCAAAGGAGAGAAGGCAGGACGCTGAGAGCAGAGCTAAAATGGATTTTTCGGCTGACTTTCTAGATTTCTATGGCAGGATTTTAAGAAATGCTGGGAGGTACTTAGATATTGCATGCTGTCTCAAGATAAAAAGAAAGTGACAGCAGTTGTATGTGAAGCCAAGGAAGAGATGTAATCTCTCTCCCATTGATTGATTTATTTGATTTTAAAAATATATGTATGGATTCATAGATATTTTATTTTATGGGTTTTAATCATTGTTTATTTATTGCTCTTTTTTTTTTTCTGTTCTGGCCATTAAGTTGCTTCTTGTCTCTAAGCTTATATTTTCTCTGCCCCAGCCTTGGAACATACTACTTCTCTAAGGGGTCCTAATTTTCTTTATTGTAGAATGATGTTTAGAAACCAACCAATCTGGGAGCTAGGTGTGTTAAATTGCTATTAGGGTATCATTGCTTTTGGGCTCTTTCAGTGGGCAAAACTGGGAAATATATGCATGTATATTCACTCATGCATACTTATGCATCTATATATTTTTTCTGTATCTATCTATATAAATA
>NW_017736258.1:11217-12421 GCF_001890085.2 Hipposideros armiger | reverse complement strand
ATAACAGGGTTATAAAAAGTAGTAGACAATAATTCATGGAAAAAAATTTCAAAAATATGAAAATACATTAAAAGTCACAATGTCTTTACATGTTCACTGGAGAAATCTTTCAGAAGTATAGTAATCAAGTTACATTGTCTGTTCTAGGTCACAAAAACAATGTGATTAGCAAATTTATCATATGCAGTTAATATCATCTTAATCCCAAATTTGGTGATACTTTAATTAAAAATAGAAAACTCCATATCGATTTCACACATGTACATAACAAAAAATTCAGACAGAAATATTAACAAGTACAATGAAACATGATTCAACACCATCAAACAGAATTTGATCCAAAAATGCAAGTGAAGGTGATATAATAAAATACATTAACTACCAAATACCAAGTAAAACAAAAAAATAGTATCAATTTAATATATGCCCAAACTAATAACTGACTCATCTCAAGTTTTAAAATTAAATTTAGTAGTGATAGAGAATGAATCTTCTCTCATAAAATATTTTAAATCAAATTTTTAAAATTTTCTCTTTATAGTCAGGAAAAAAATGATTTCTTCTTCACCATTCTTATTTATTATTTACCAATACAATGGTTCAACTTATATATTTTTTTTATTTTACAATGGTGTAAAAGTGATATGCATTCAATAGAAACTATATTTTGTTTTGAATTTGATCTTTTCCCAGGCTAGAGATATATGGACGATACCGTTTTGTGCTACTCGGCAGCAGCAGCGAGCCACAGCTCCCAGTCAGCAACTCGATCATGAGGGTAAACAATTGATACTCTACAGTGTAGTATTAAATTTATTTTTGACATCCTGTCTCTTTGACTTAAGATGGGTTTTATTAGAACATAACCTTATTAAATAAAGGAACATCTGTAGTGTAATTTGGAAATTTTGGTCTGGTCAGTGAAATAAGTCAGAAAATAAAATCAGGAGTAATAAATAGTGGAAGAGGAAAGATATTATGTAGAGATGGGTTATTTTATTCCTAGGAACTCCAAAACACATCATATTAAAATGAACCTGAATTTAGTAACATGGTGGATAATTTTATGAAAGTCATTATGCCAGAAACTACCATGGATAGTGGGTGAGCGAAGATGTGAGAAATGCACATCATATTGCATTAGTTAGAAAAAGCTTTCTGCAGGTTACCCAAAAACTGAACTTTGAAAGGGAAAAGAAATGAG
>NW_017736258.1:5857-9032 GCF_001890085.2 Hipposideros armiger | reverse complement strand
AAGAATTAGAACAGGGAATTTTTCCTTAATATAGTTGTGGATGATATAGGCACCATGACTAGTATATGTCTAGTTCAATTACATTGAAAGTTTGACTACTGAAATCCAGCATACTCAGTGATACACCCTACTATACTTAATATTTACAGAGTCAACAAAAGAGCTCCTAATTTATATAAATGTATATTTTATGAGGATGTTAACAATATCAGGAAACCTTCATATCCATGAAGGGCCTTCTGTATACCCTTATAAACTAAAAAACAAAAATTGCTTATGCTATTTTCTGTTAATTCCTTTCACAGAGTTCTTTGTGCACTAAAAGTGACCTATTCATTTCATACTCATTAAGAAATCAATTTTTAGAGCAAATGTTACAAATGAATATTTAATTTAGTTGCAATTAAGAATGTGTATTTACAGAACATTTCGTATTAATTAACACAAACTAAAATGACTAAACGTAGAAAAATCTGACCTTCTACTATAGCCATTCACTTGGCTTGGCATTTTCGAAAGCACCAGAACTTGTTCCAACCTGGTCCTGTCTCCCTCTGTAAACATATCTCTTCCTAATGAGGTTCACTCCCTAGGCGGTATGCAGCAGGTTGAGTTCTTTGCATTTCTCTGCAAACACTTGAGTCTCCAGCTGATACTGAGGAAGGTTTAATATCCAGAAGCCATTCCAGATAAGCTGCTATTATAAAGTGCCTTCCTGTCCTTACTCAAAATGAGCAAAAATGAATGACTTTCCTCAAAATGAGGTTTTTAGTACAAATATAAACACAATATGTTTCCATATACACTTAAGCTCTACCTTAGGAATTACAAATCAGGGGAAAAAAAACAGCATCCTAATTTAACGAGGCCTTTATCACATTTTTCTCCTTGGGCTTTCCTTTTCATTAAAAGTCAAGGTAGAATCTTAAATAGTTGCACACTATGTTGTAAAAACTTTATAAAGTCAATAAACTAATTTCTGAACACTTGTGTTCACTAAAGCCAAATGAATAAAGAACAGGTCACTTCACTTTTATAGAAGTTTAAGAAAATTACCTGTGTTCTTCTTTCTGATCATAATTCCCCAAAGAAGAGATTGCAAACATTTTCTTCCCATGTTACGCTTTATCAAACAATATCTAAGCTGCCTAGTCCCAAGTGTAGACTGTGATGGTTTCACAGTTCATTTCAACTCTTCAGAAATAAATAACCTGACAATTTAAGCCACTAACATTACTTATAATTTTGTTAAAATTATGGTCATTTTGTTCAATATAGTCATGAAGAAATAAGAGATAGTTTCATCTCTTGTTTTATCACCACTGAGCATTGTGTCCTGGCATTTAGAAATTGGTCTTTGTCTATGATACACAAGCCATGTATAGGAGAATTAATAGGGCCATGTTATGTTCTTATTAATATTATAAATTAATCTTTTGAAAGGTTGTCGGATGATTGGTACCTCACATTAGAGATAGTAATTATTTATTGCAGATTTATGCCAGAATGTAGTTAAGTGACAACAAGATGCTTTCTTAAATGTTAATTAAGGGCCTTCTTAATTTATGATACTTTATGTTGTTTCTGTATAGCATTGAACTAGAGCACTTATATTGCCAAATAAGTTCATCTGAATAAATCAGGTCTCAGTAGTGATCATCCGCATTTTTGTCAGTGCAGGATGTCATAGGGAGCACTATGCCTGAAGACACTGCGTAGACTGGATGGAAAACCATAGAAAATCTCTTCCAATCTTATGATTATTGAGAAGATTTAGTAATATTATCTCTGGGTATGAAGAAACTTGTATTTCTGCTGGCAATTATTTTTATGAGAATCAGCAATGACTTACATCTTTCATTTCTTCTCATTCCCCCGGGCATACGCATTTTCAAATACATGAACGAATCACATAAAAGGGATCCTTTTTGGAATCTTACATAAGCATTTTATGATATATATATTTTTTGGTGGGCACTAAAACAAATGTCTAGGGAGAAGTATAGAGTTCAATCAAATTTCTATTTTGGAAGACTCAAACAGGAATAATTGTTAATTATTTTCTGTAGCCTTCTGGTTTTAAACTGCAGTAGAAAACACTTTTCTAACATCACAATATGCCAAACGTTGTCTGCCTCGTGGTGGTGGTGGTGGTGGTGGTGGTGGTGGTGTGTGTGTGTGACAAACAGACTTAACAATGTATCTATGCTCTTAGTTTTTATTTTCACATAGAAGTTGTGACGGGTACACAGGGAGCTACAACCACATTTCACAACTTACTTAAAAATTTTTGTATACTATTATATTCTGTGGCTTATCAGATTTAAGATAGTTGTATTTTCTTTAATTCACATATTGTTAGTGAACAGACTTTGGGGTTTTGTTTGGCAGTCTCCCAGTTACAAGTACTATGCTTCTGTCACATAGCTTTGATGAGCAGCAAAGATAGTCTGTGATTCTTCATTTTCATCAATATGTAATGGAAACTAGAATGGTATTAATTGTACATTAAAACAAAACTTGTTTTTGTGTTCCAAATTAGTCCATTTTCAATCTTTTGTGAATATTTTGATGCTCTCTTTGAATTACCCTTGAAATTTTTGAATTATTTTAAATTTATTGCACAGTTTCACCACACATTTCTGCATGTAGTATACTTCTCCCCCTGAAATAGGGTCACATAATTACCAACAGGCCAATTTCAAAATCTGTTCCTATATTCCAATTTCTGCACTATCAATGAAATCATCACATAGTAACATGAATTTTTAAAAATCATGTTATTGAAGTATGATTGCGGTATAAAGAGCTATATATATTTAACACATACAACTTGATTAGTTATAGGACAAGTACATGCCCTTGAAACCATCACCACCATCAAGGCCATAAACATTCATCACCTTTCAAAGTTTCCTTCTGCTCTTCATTATTATTGGTGTTGTTATTGTTGTGGCAAAAACACAACATAAGATCTTAGCAAATTTTATTTTATTAGTTTTAAAGATTTTTGTTAAAAATATAGCTAGCATACAATATTATATTAATTACAGGGGTACACCATAGTTATTCAACATTGATATACCTAAAGAAGTGATCACAATGATAAGTCCAGCAACCATCTGACACTGTACTATGCCATCACAATATTACTGACTTTATTCCCTATGCCAGC
>NW_017736258.1:0-3972 GCF_001890085.2 Hipposideros armiger | reverse complement strand
TGCTAAAGAAACAGCAGAGAACAAATACCACAACCAAGTAAATTACCTTAAAACGAAATAAATAATAAAATATATAGTATGTAGATGGTGACAAACATTATGGGAAAAAAAAGTTAACCAAAAAAAAAAAAAAGGTTTATGGATCTGGAGGTAGAAGAGGGAATGGGGACTTACAAATTAAAGTGGCTCCTTAGTACAGTGTAACTAACTCAGTAAAACCCACAAAGACGATAAAGAGGTGAATACATTAAAGATACAAAGGAAGAACTTTCCAAAAGTGGAGAATGTGCAAAAGCCCTGAGGCATGACTATTCCTGGTGCAGTTAAGGAATAACACAGTTGGAACAGAGTAAAAGAAAGGAAGAATAGTAGATGATGAAGGTAAAAAATATGGTAGTCAGATTCTCAAAGAGTCTTGTAAGCCATTGAAAATAATATGGGTCATACCCTAATGAGGTGAGAAGGCTTTGAAATGTTTTGAGCAGAGAAGTCAGCAGGTTTGATTAATATGTTGGCAACATCTTTCTGACTATTGAAACATGCTGTAAGATTGCAAAAGTAGAAGAAAAAGAAATAAAAAAGAATATTAAAATAATATAGGGGTATTACAAGTTTTATTTAGACTATTTCTAGTAATGGGGGTGGTGAAAAGTCAAATTATAAATATATTCTGGAAATAATAGGCAACATGATTTTCTGATGGATTGCACATGAAGTATGATAAATAGGAAGAAGCGAAAATATTATTGTAAGTATTTAAACCTGAACAAACACAATAAAGGAATTGTCTATAATGAACAAAGAGAAGTTTGGAGTATATTAGGTAGAAATATTGTGAGTTTGTTTTTACATATTACATTTGAAATGCCTGTCAGATATTCAGGTAAAGATATCATAGAAAATTGGTTATATGCATCTGAATTTTAGGGCAGTACCAGTGGAATGAGTGAAATAAAGAGGTTCAAGACTACCATGTTGGGGCACTCTAAGAGGTTCAGGAAGTGAAGAGAAATCAAGAAAAAAACAAACAAACAAACCAAACAGATTCAATGACCAATGAGATAATGGAAGATTTATTAAAATTTATGAAGATTTTTTTAAGATTATTGACAACTCAAGTAGAAATCCATATTACGTGTCATGACTACAATGATCTAATTTCCAGGTGCTTTCTTAAACACTAGTATATCCCTTTATCCTAAGGATCCAGAAAAGTTTCTTCTTCCTTTAGACGTTTTTATCCCACCTGATTACTTGTACTTGCTTCCTTCTGCCTCATCCTTCTCCTCCACTTCCTCCCTCTCTATGTAGTAAAGTGATTCTTAGGTGTCTTTTGTCCATGCCTTCCTTTCCAACTCCAGAAAACTCTTTTAAAAAGTTACTCATTTGCTTTTATTTATTAGTTGGTATAGCATCAAAGTTTAACCTTCTCTCTCACACTCACACACATGCGCATCTCCAATTATATCTATTTTTATTTCTGTATGAATATAGAAACACATTTCACTTCGTAAATTACTTTAAATCTATGAGTTTAGATTTCTTNGAAAAGATACGTACATCACGATTCATAACAGTAGCAAAATTACAGTTATAGAGTAGCAACAAAAATAATTTTATGGTTGGGGTCACCACAACATGAGGAACTGTATTAAGGGGTCACAGCATTAGGAAGGTTGAGAACTGCTGCCCTATGCTATATATCACAACCCAATGACTTATTTGTCTTACACCTATAAATTTGGGCCTCTTATTTCCATTTACTTTTTCTTCTCTTTTAAAAATTTTTTGTCAACATTAAATATTATTTTATATTAATTTCAGGTGTACAGCATATGGTTAGACATTTATATAACTTAAGAAGTGATCCCCCTGACTAGTCTATATACACCTGACACTATACATAGTTATTATCATATTATTGACTATATTCCCTATGCTTTACTTTACATCTCCATGACTATTTTATAACTACTAGTTTGTACTTTTTAATCCCTTCCGCTTTCTTACCCTACCCCAACCCCCTTCCATCTATCACCCCCAAAAAATCTAGCATCCACTTGAGACCATACATAGCCATTACAATGTTATTGACTATATAACTGACGCTATATCCTATAACCCCATAACTACTTTGTAACAATCAATTTGTACTTCTTAATCCCTTCCCCTATTTTCAACCCCACTCCAACCCCCCTACCATCTGGCAACCATCAAAATATTTAATGTATCTATGAGTTTATTTCTGTTTGTTGTTTATTTTGCTCTTTAGATTCCACATACAACCAAAATCACATTGCATCTGCCTTTCCCTGTCTGACACTCTGCTCAGCACAATACCCCCCAGGTCCACCCATGCTGCCATAGATGGAAAAAACCCATTACCATCCGTGGCAGAGCAATGTTCCATTGTATGTATATACCACCTCCTCTTATCCATGCTTTCCATCAAGAGACACCCAGGTTGCCTCCACATCTTAGCCATTATAACCAGTGTTGCAATGAACATATGGATGCACACATCCCCTTTAAGTAGTGCTTTTGCTTTTCTTTGGATCAATACCCAAAAGTGGGATTACTATGTCTTTCTTTTCTCTTGTTATAGCCTTTGTTTCAAAGTCTATTTTTTTTCTGATGAAGTAGTGCTACCCCAGCTTTTTTATGTTTCCTTTGTCATGAAATATCTTATTCAATCCCTTTACTTTTTGTCTGTGTGTGCCCTTCAATCTGAAGTGAGACTCTTGTAGGAAGCATATGTAAAGGTTTTGTTTATTATCCATTCAGCCCTCCTATATCTTTTGATTGGAGCATTTACGTTGAAAGTAATTGTTGATAGATATGTCGCTATTGCCATTTTATTATTCACAATTTTGATCTTTTTTTCCCAATCTTAAGGAAGTCCCCTTAACATTCCTTGTAATCCTGGTTTGGTGGTGATGAACTCTTTCAGCTTTTTCTTGTCTGGAAAGTTCTTCATCTGTCTTTCAATTCTAAATGATAGCTTTGCTGAGTAGAGTACCCTTGGTTTTGATCCTTGCTTTTCATCACGTTGAATATTTTGTTCCAATATCTTCTGGCCTGCAAAGTTTCTGATGAGAGAGTAGCTGACAATCTTGAGGGAGCTCCCTTATAAGTTACTAGTTTGATTATTGCCTGGTAGCAGTTGAAAAATATCATCCCTTGTTAATTATCCAAAAAAATCTTTATTGAGTTCCCATTATGTACCAGTCAGTTGCTAAAGAAACAGCAGAGAACAAATACCACAACCAAGTAAATTACCTTAAAACGAAATAAATAATAAAATATATAGTATGTAGATGGTGACAAACATTATGGGAAAAAAAAGTTAACCAAAAAAAAAAAAAAGGTTTATGGATCTGGAGGTAGAAGAGGGAATGGGGACTTACAAATTAAAGTGGCTCCTTAGTACAGTGTAACTAACTCAGTAAAACCCACAAAGACGATAAAGAGGTGAATACATTAAAGATACAAAGGAAGAACTTTCCAAAAGTGGAGAATGTGCAAAAGCCCTGAGGCATGACTATTCCTGGTGCAGTTAAGGAATAACACAGTTGGAACAGAGTAAAAGAAAGGAAGAATAGTAGATGATGAAGGTAAAAAATATGGTAGTCAGATTCTCAAAGAGTCTTGTAAGCCATTGAAAATAATATGGGTCATACCCTAATGAGGTGAGAAGGCTTTGAAATGTTTTGAGCAGAGAAGTCAGCAGGTTTGATTAATATGTTGGCAACATCTTTCTGACTATTGAAACATGCTGTAAGATTGCAAAAGTAGAAGAAAAAGAAATAAAAAAGAATATTAAAATAATATAGGGGTATTACAAGTTTTATTTAGACTATTTCTAGTAATGGGGGTGGTGAAAAGTCAAATTATAAATATATTCTGGAAATAATAGGCAACATGATTTTCTGATGGATTGCACATGAAGTATGATAAATAGGAAGAAGCGAA
>NW_017736257.1:0-1424 GCF_001890085.2 Hipposideros armiger | reverse complement strand
TATAGTGTGGGGAGTGGAGCCAATGGAATTGTAATAAATATGTATGATATTGGGGGGTTGGTGGATTGGGGGAAGGGGGCTGTCACTTTGTGAGGGATAAAAAGTATAACTGTTACTTTGTTTTGTACACTGGAAACTAATAAAAAATGGGGGGAATGCCCAGGCCTGCGTCCCCTCCCCAGGAACCATCCAGGTGTATCCCCTAGAAATAAATCTAAGATGTCCAAACACTCCTAAAAAAAGGAGATAAGACCCAATTGGTATTCACACATGTGTAAACTATTGAAACCTGTCCATTAGTTGAACTCTAGCTTCATTATAATACAATTAAAATGAAATGAACATTAAGGCTTTGCCCCCACCATGGGTTTTTCTGTATCCATTCTGGGTAAGGGCACGTGCACAAAAATACTAGTTATGTAACCAACATATGTCAATCAAATAACCTCAGTCAATATGTCACATCTCCTGCTGTAAGAAAATTTACCTACCCTTTCCTATATAAGAAAAAGCTAACCTAAAGTTAGGTGCAGTTGTCTTTGTCTGTCCCGGCAACTTCTCTGCCAGCTTCTTTCTTCTTGAATAAACTTACTTCCTTGCTCTCCTCATTTCAGGCTGAGTCTGTGAAGTTGTTCACGTTTTGCGAATGACCAGGGGTTAATTCCAATGACACAGTACCAACTATAGGCCTTCTCAACTTCCTTTGCCTAAGGGGTGAAACATCTGAGAAGCACTTATGAAATCATAGCCCACAAGGAACAGGCTCAATAAAAAACTGAGATCTAATCATCTGATTATAGAATATTCCCCCACACCTACACCTTACCACCACATCAGCAAATCTACTGTATAACAAAGGATTACAACGGAAAGATCTGCACATCTCAGACCTTCTTTAAGAAGAACAAGGGAGATAAAAATAAGGAGACCACAGGAAATTTAGCATCTGATACATACAGCTCCATCAAACAGTAAACATAGACTGAGTCTGGGCCAGAAAAACACAAAATCTCACACAAAAGACCTACTTACCCCAGCTCCTTTGACCCAGTACATTATGTCTGACTTTGAACAAAAAATTAAAAGCCATAATAAAAGACAAGAAACACCATTTTTAGAGACAGATCAGGCATCAGATTCAGAATCAGATATGACAGACATCCTGGAATTATCATCCAAGTAATTTAAACTAACAATGATTGATATGCTAAGGGCTATAATGGAAGAAGGGGACAACTGGCAAAAATAGGTAGATAATGTAAGCAGAGAGATGTTCTTAGAGTTCTAAGAAAGAATCAAAAAGCAATACTAGAAATTAAAAAAAAACACTGTAAGAGAAATGAAGAAAGTTTTTGATGGGTTCACCAATAGACTGAACATGGCTGAGGAAAAAACATCAGTGAACTTGACAAAATGTCAATAAA
>NW_017736256.1:0-1436 GCF_001890085.2 Hipposideros armiger | reverse complement strand
TGGGGACTCAGAATAAATGACTAAACACATTCTGTTTGATTCCCTAGGAACTGGTTTTTTTTCCTACAAAGTTAATGTACTTTAATGGCACTTCTCCCCCTCATTACAACATGAATAACTTCCTGCCCTCCAACCAATTTTTAAACAGATTATTTTTTAGTGCAGTTTTAGTTTCACAGCAAAAGTGAGAAGGTACAGAGATTTCCTGTATTCCCCCTGCCCCACACATGCACAGCCTCCCCAGTTATCAATATTCCACACCAGAGGGATACATTTGTTCCAACTGATGTGGTTCCAACATTGAATTCAATGTGGTTCCAACATTGAAGTGTCATTACCACTCAAAGTCCACAGTTTACATTAGGGTTCACTCTTGGTGTTGTACATTCTATGGATTCAGCCAAATGTATAATGACATGTATCCACCATTCTAGTGTCACACAATAGTTTCACCGCCCTAAAATTTCCCTGTGCTCCACTTATTCATCCTTCTTCCCCCTACTCCTACCCCCACTCCTGGCAACCATTGATCTCTTTGTTTCCATAGTTTAGCTTTTTTTTTTTCAGATATCACATAGCTGGAACCATACAATATGCCTTTTAAGACTGGCTTCTTTCACTTAGTAGTATGCATCTAAGCTTCCTCCCTGTCTTTTCATGGCCAGATAGCTCCTTTCTTTTTAGCACTGAATAGCATTCCACAGCCTCAAACCATTTTTAAAGTCTCTGTTGATAGGGTTACTGAAAGCTATAGATTCAAATCCCAGCTCAGATTTTAACCTTGTCCTTAGTCAAGTGACTTGACTCTCTAAGCCTCTGTTGCCTGGTCTGTAACCACCTCACAGAATTAAGATTATGAACGTGTAAAAACTAACATCTATCCAAATTAACAGCAAGGGCACAGTGCTGAGGAACCATGTTATCTAAAATCATAGACTATCAGAAAGTTTGATCTTTGAAATCTCAACAATAGTGAGAATGGAACATATCACTCTTACCTGGAGAATCTAAGTCACTTTGACAAAGAGAAGCAGTCATAATGCCCAACTCAGGTGCAGAGTTTCAGAGGCAGGGTTTCTGGAGATAACATTGCATTTATCTTAACCATGTAATTTCCAAGGAAACAGGACCCTGTCTGCTTCTTAGTTTAGGCATGATGTTGACTCCATTGCATAGGGCCTGCTTTGACTTGAGTCCATCAGAACTCTACTTAATATAAATTTTACTTAGGCTTCATCCTTCCCCAAATCCTATATTAACCATGTCTCTTCCTTTGGTGAGGCACTACACAATTCCTCTGAAGAGATCTTCCTTTTTTCCTTTTTTTAAAAGAAATATTTAGTGAATTGACCTGAACTCAGTTTAAATGATTCAGCATTGATATTAGAAATGTACATCAGAAATGTATAAAAATTGAATATAAATACCCAAGAATA
>NW_017736255.1:0-1437 GCF_001890085.2 Hipposideros armiger | reverse complement strand
TTCTCAGTCTATTTAGTGCCACCTTTCCCTGCATTTTTGTGCTTTTTATTGGTGATTTTGCTGTTGAAAATGGCCCCCAGGTGCAGTGCTACAGTGCTGTCTAGTGTTCCTAATAAGGAGGCTGCGATGTGCCTTCTGGAGAATATAGAAGTGTTAGCTACGCTTCAGTCAGGCAGGAGTTCTGGTGCTCTTGACTGTGTATTCAATGTTAATGAATCAACAATCTGTATTAAATAAGACGTCTTTATAGAGAAACACACATAAAACAAAGTTATGTATTGATCAGTTGATAAAAATGTTATGACTAGAGGCTAACAAAAGCTAACCCTGTATTTCCCCTCAAGGCAAAAAGTTCAGTATTTGCTAATTCAGTGTTGGCGGTGACTATAGAATACAACTTGTGTGATAATAAGGACTGACTGTAATTGTAATATTTATTAAACAGAGCTCTGGGCTAGTTACAGTAGGGCTCAAGACCTAGTCCCTGACTTCATGGTGTTTACAGTTAGCTTGGGTTGATAGCTCTTCCATAGCTGTGTCGCTTAAGGGAAACTTTATTTTCTTAGTTTTTAGAAGGAGAGAAACTGAGATTCCAAGGGACGTGGTTGTTGGAGAAACTGTTGTGTACAAACCAAGGAGAAACATAAGTTGATTTCTCAGAAGGAGGACAGTGAGATCCTGGAAGACTGTGCTGTCTAGTCTATTGCTGTGTTTTAAAATACATATATATATATATATATATATATATATATATATATATATATATATATTTCATATATTTCATTTATGCAAAGTCCATTATATGGTCTGGGGTACTCTCCAGAACAGCTGCCCCCATGTGTGAGTCTCAGCATTCCAGATTTCTTTGATCTCATGGCTCCCTTCTCTGTGAATCCATGATTGAGGCAGGAAAAGAGAGCACTAGAGAGTCTCACACCAACAAATGTTTCAGCCCAGAAGTGAGGTTTCTGCTCACAACAAATTGCCCCAAGTTATCTCATTGCCCTGTCTAACTGTAAAGATCAGGGAAGCTTGACCCTTCTTTTTACTGTTCATTAGAATACAAACTCCATGCAAGTATGTATTTTTGTCTCTCTTGGTCACTGTATCCTCAGTCTAGGACAGTGCCTAGAACATAATAGGCCTTCATTAAGTTTAATTCAATGAATAAATGTAGTGCCTTCTCCTGGACACCACACATTTCCAGGAATGTTTCTAAACTCATAATGCTTGGTGCACATAGTCTTTTGTGGGCCCTCCCTGAAGGGCTGAAGTTTTGTGCCCTGGGTCGCACAAAGCAGAATGGAGATAGCTGGTATGGATTCCAGGAGCAAAGATGAGGGCGACAAGGAATTAACCAGCTTTGGGGAATTCACAGAAATTGGAGACTCTGGATTCCTACAGGCTGAGAATTGGTGGTTTTGGTCTAGTTTACCT
>NW_017736254.1:0-1329 GCF_001890085.2 Hipposideros armiger | reverse complement strand
AAAGAACTGTCAACAGGAAATCCTATATCTGGGAAAACTGTCCTTCAGAAGGAAAAATCAAGACATTCTCAGATGGAGGGAAGTTAGAGAATTTGTTGCTAGCCAACCTACCCTTAAAAAATGGTTAAAGTGGGCCAGCTGAGTGGCTCAGTTGGTTGAGTGCGAGCTCTGAGCAACAGGGTCACCAGTTCAATTCCCACATGGGCCAGTGAGCTGCACCAGAGCTGAGCTACCGCTAAGCTGCCAACAGCTGGCAGGATGGCTCAGCTGGTGAGAGCATGTGCTCTTAACAACAAGGTTGCCTGTTCGACTCCCTCATGGGATGGTGGGCTATGCACACCCACAACTAAGATTGAACATGGCATCTTGACCTGAGTGACTGCAAGCTGCCGACAGGCGCCCCGCTGGCAATGGACTTGGAGCTGAGCTTGCTGTGCCTTCCACAACTAAGATTGAAAGACAACAACTTGGCTGTTCCCCTTCCCCAATTCCCCAACACTGTTCCCCTCCCCCAATTCCCCAATAAAAAAATCTTTTTAAAAAATGGTTAAAGTGTATAGCGTAGGGAATACAGTTAATAATATTGTAATAACTATGTGTGGTATCATTTGGGTGCTAGATTCATTGGGGAGATCACTTCATAAATTACACAAGGGTTTAACCACTATGTTATACACCTGAAACTAATATAATATTGTATAATTATTTTAAAATAAACTAGAAAAAATGGTTAAAGGAAATTCTTCAAACAAAAAAAAATTCATGAAAGAAGGACTATTAGAACATTAGGAAGGAAAAAAAACTATGAAGAGAGCAAAAATAAGATAGACTATCTTCATGAGTTTTGAAAAATTCATTTGGTGGTTGAAACAAAAGTCATAAACTATCTGATGTGGTGCACAAGGCAATGTTATTTTAAAATTGGGGAAGAAAAGGGACCTAAGTAAGGTTTTCCACATTTTTCTTAAAGTGACAAAATGTCGATGCCAGTAGATAAAATATTTATTTATATTGTAATATCCAGAAAAACTGCTAATAAAACTATACAAAATGATATGTTCAAAACACTACAATTAGTCAAGACGGAATCCTAAAAAAAGTTCTAATAATTCATAGAGTGTGTGTCAGAGAGAGAGAGGGAGAGAGAGAGAGAGAGAGAGAGAGAGAGAGAGAGAGAGAGAGACAAATGAAGGAAAAACAGAAAAAGCAAGCAGAAACAAATGGCATACATAACCCCTAAATATCAATAACTACTTAAATTAATTAATTAACTAACCAATTAAAGTTGAAATTGGCAGAATAGGGGTTTTTTTAATTAAAATTTATTGG
>NW_017736253.1:0-1382 GCF_001890085.2 Hipposideros armiger | reverse complement strand
TCATATATTGGGTCTTCAGAAAAGTCCTGACGTATTTTGTCTATGTTTTTCAAAGGTCATTTATTTATATAAAGAACAAAGATCAATCAAGGATATGTTGCCCATTTTGTTCAATAACCTTTTGTCATCTTTCAGTGAGCTTCCTAATTCCTCGTTCATAGAAGGATCTGTGTTTATTTGCAAAAAAACTGAATGAGGTGCTGATTTACAGCCTCATCTGAATTGAATGTTATACCATGCAAGGAGTTTTGAAGAGAGCAAAACAAGCAGAAGTCTGATGGCTCAAGGTCAGGTGAGTATGGTGGGTGTGGCAACACATCCCATCCAAGCTCCAATAATTTTTGACGGGTGATCGAACTTGTGTGTGGTCTTGCGTTGTTGCGTTGGAACACAACTCCTTTACAATAACAAGCTCTGGATGTTTCTGAATGATGGATTAATTCAAACTGTCCAATTACCAACAGTACACATTCGAATTGATTGTTTGGTTCCTTGGTAAGAGCTCAAAAAACACAACACCTTTAAAATCCCACCACAATGAAAGCATAACCTTCCTCTGATAAATGTCTGCTTTCGATGTCGTTTGAGGCAAATCATCACTTCGGGATCATGACCATTTGCACACCACATTGTTATAAACAATCTGCTTCTCATCACCAGCTATCAGTCGCTTTAAAAAACAATCGTTTTCCTCACATTTAATGAGCATATTGCAGATGTTTATATGCGCCATCAAATGAACTTTTTTGAGTTCATGCGGAACCCAAATATTGAACTTGCTTATGTATCCCAGCTTCTTCAGGTGGTTGTGAACACTTGAATGATGGATGTTCAATGTTCCTGCAATCTCTCGTGTTGTGTAACGTGGGTTTGACTCGATCAATGCCTTTATTTTGTCATCATCAAGCTCGGTGGGCCTCCCTGACCGAGGAGCATTGTTAAGATCAAAATCACTAGCACAGAATTTCGTGACTATCGTTGGCACTGACGTTCTTGTAGAGCATTGTCACCATAAACTTTATGCAACTTTTTCATGAGCTTGACGTGCATTCTTCCTTTTATGGAAGTAAAACAGTAAAATACGGCAAAAATACACTGTTTGGCCTTCCACATTCAACTTGTTGTGAAAGCTCCAAAACTCAACCAAATCGCTCAATTTTTTTTTAGAATGAAGCTAGAACAATCAGCTGTCAAATGACATAGCAATAACATAGATGCGAATGACTCAAGTACTTCCAAAAATTAACTAGTGCCATCTGTTGCAAACATGCATCATGACTTTTCCAAAGACCCAACACAAGAGCATAGTGCCCAGCTTTGCTGATTCATTGTGAACCCACAATTCACATTTTCTTTGTACAGTTCTGCAAGTTTGACAATAC